>NC_080170.1:32012475-32277070 GCF_950295315.1 Erinaceus europaeus | reverse complement strand
CAGGTTGCTTCTCTCAGAGGCTGACTCCTGCCTCCCTCTTCACCTAAAAGGAACCTCAGACTCACCCGGAAAATCCAAGATAATCTCATTTCAGAGTCACCTGATTGCTTCCTTCATTCTTCCTTGCTCTGCACCACAACAATCACAAGTTCTGGGAGGTCTCATGTGCACATTTCGTGGGCACAGTCCCAGATTTGAGCCCCCACTCTCCACCTTTAAAGGATGCTTCACAAGCAGTGAAGCAGGTGTCTTTCTCTCCCTCTATCTCCTCCTCCCCTCTCAATTTCTCTCTGACCTATTGAATGCAAAAAAAAAAAAAGCCACCAGAAGCAGAACCATTCTTCTCCCTATTGCAATGCTGTGAATAAATTTGGGTATGTTAGTTAAAACACAAAAAACAGTTCATTCTCAATTGAGTGCTATCCCCTTCAAAGCAGACACCTGATTCTAGTCATGCATCAAATATTAAAGGGATTCCTTCTGGGTGTGTCTTCAAACTTAACAGGAAGTTCTTAGAATAGCTACAAGAGTAGTAAATGTTTATGTGCTTCAATAAGAATATATGAAGGTAGCAAATTGGTGGGGTTTACAGTCAACGATATTTATACACCTTTCCCGTATTTGGGAGCTACTCTCTTCCCTGTTCCAGTTTTCTGGTCCTTTTTCCAGCCATGACATCATCTCCCCAGACAATAACTTGGATCCACCTGCATATCAGATTTCAGGTTCGGGGAGAAGGAGGAGGAGAAGAAGAAGAGAGAGGAAGAGGAGACAAAGGAGGAAGAGGAGAAATATTGTTTAAGTAGAACATTAAAAATGAGGCGGTACATTTATTTGATTTGTGCCTTGTGACACTTAATTTAAAAAAAGAGTTATAGCTACAAAACTAGATGAGACAAAACTGCAGAGATGACTCTCTACTTCACCCACTCATGAACTTCCCCCCACCCCCAGACCCCCACAGGTGGGGGCCAAGGGATTGAACCCTGGTCCTTGTGCACTGAAGTGTGTGCACTTAACCATGTGCGCCACCGCCTGGCCCTCAAAGGTATTTTCTTTTCTTTCTTTTTAAGTATTTACTTATTGGATAAAGACAGAGAAATTGAGATGGGAGGGGAAGATAGAGATGGAAAGAGACAGAGAGACAACTGCAGACCTGCTCCACCACTCATGAAGCTTTCCCCCCTGCAAGTGGGGACCAGGGGCTTGAACCTGGTCCTTGTGCACTGTAATGTGTGTGCTCAACCAGTTATACCACCACCTGCCCCCCAAAGGTATTTTCTACATTAGGTCTTCCTGGGTCTAGATCTTTCTATAATCTATATGTATTTATACAAACACACACACACACACTCACTCATGGCATCTGTGCCTGATTCTCTTGAAATGAGAATCACACAAGAATTTACATTTTTGGTATATTGCATCAAAATAAAAGACTTTTGGAGTGAGTGTTGGGGGAGAAGGGCTCAGATCTTGGGACATGATGGCAAAGGAGGACCTAGAGGGATTTGAATTGTTATGGGGGGAGGTAGGCAGTGATGCACTGGGTTAAGCAGAAGGATATGCACAAGGACCCAGGTCTGAGCCCCCACTCTCCACCTTTAAAGGACGCTTCACAAGCAGTGAAGCAGGAGTCTTTCTCTCCCTCTATCTCCTCCTCCCCTCTCAATTTCTCTCTGACCTATTGAATGCAAAAAAAAAAAAAAGCCACCAGAAGCAGTGGATTCATAGTGCCAGCACCAAGACCAACAACTAGAGGCTCCCCCAAAAAACTGTTATGTGGAAAACTGAGAAATGTTACACATGTACAAACTACTGTATTCTAGTATTGACTGTAAACCATTAATCCCCCAATAAAGAAAAAAATTCACATTTAATATTAGTCAAAAATCACTTCTTCTTTCCAAAATGAATGCCATGGGATGAGATAAGATACTCTATTTATATAAGCAAGAAACAGATAACAGCATAGCCAAACCATAATCAGCTACCCTATTTCAGATCCCTCCTTGAGTGTATCAAAGTTGTGCCATACCTAAACTTCCTCTGGGAACTGCTTTCTCATTTCTAATTCCATAGACATTTCCCAGAACCAAGCTTGAGTTCCCTGCATTAACAACATCTCCACAGAGTCCCTGGGAATACTTTACCAATACTTGCTTTATAATCTCATCCTTTGGTTTAAGAACACAACAGCCCCCTATTTGCAAATAGATTATTTTTTTTAATATAAGCTAGTATTCACCTGACCATTTATCTGATCAATCCCATTCTTTCTGACTTTTCTATACAAATTTCCATCTGGCCAAGCAAATGCATTTTCAAACTCCAATCAGCACAATTTATTTAGCCTCAAAAACATGTTTGTTTGTTTTTTACCTGTATGTCAGCTTCAGTTTGGGAAGTACTCTTTTTCCTTCATCCATACATATTCATTGGCACTTCCAAAATGAGATCAAATTTCCTCTCCTGCAGGATATTGTGTCTAACTGATGCTTTGTGTCTAGCACCACTGGTCTTCCTTCAACCCCTTTTTCAGTGAAGGACTCTGACATCTGTGCACATCTATCTAGCCAAATAACCTTCCCTACTTGAGAACTTATTGTTTGCTACTCACTTTGCATGAAAATTAGCTCACAAATTCTCAGGGGGAGCTGGGGTGGGAGGGGGGAATTAAACATGCACTGTTTTTCCTCTCTAGATAAGAACTGATGTTTCTAGAAGGTATATGTAATTGTCTGAATATGCATAGCTGGAATATGGCAGAACAAGATTCTGAGCCTGAATTGACTCCATCCACCTGTCCCTGAAACCCAATGCAATAATACTTAGAGAAAAAGTATTTATTCAACAATAGGCATGTATAGTTTTTAGTCTGTTCATCCATCTAGGCCATGAGCTACTGAAGCTGGCTGATTTGCTCTAGTCTTCAAAGTCTCTTTCTTTTGATTTGAATTAATCAAAAGGGATGATAGAATGATATTTATTCTATTTGGAAGTTAAATCGGGTTGCTCTGACCATATATTTTCTGGTTGAATTCATTTCAAGAACTATCACTTACAATATTTACACCTAAAATTACCACACATTGGATTTCTGAAGTCCACATTAAGCAGAATTATAATAATCAAATTGTTTCCAGACAACACAGAAATATCTATATTTTCCCTTACTCTCAAGAAATTATATATATATATATATATAGAGAGAGAGAGAGAGAGAGACCAGCATACTTTAATGATGGCTCTTTTGGCCACAACCAGGCCATTTCATCATTCAGGGCCCTAGACAGGAATTCTGGGTTTACCACAAACATAGGATGGGCCTAGACCTCTAATAGATCCCTCTCTCCACCATCACTGGTCATCTCCATCAGAAATAGCTTTGTGGACCCACATGTGGGCCTCTACAGGACCTTGCTCTCAATGCAGAACACCAATGATAGGAAACAGTAACTGTCCCAGTCTCTGAAGGGAGGATAGATCAACATACTTTGCCACTTGAGGAAGACAGGTCCTGAAATGAGTGCAGCCTAGAATATTGCTAGCTATAACTGTGAAATGTGAGCTCAGACCTACAGAGATGCAGAGATTACACAGGCTCCTGTGCTGAATATGGGTCCTAGATCAGATTGACGATGTTTATACTTAACTGTATTTATATACTTTTCCCATATTTGGGAGCTTCTCTCTTCCCTGATCCAGCTGTCTAGTCCTATTTCCAACTCTGACACCATCTCTCCAGACAATACCTTTAGCCTACCTTCATGTTAGCTATTGGACTCAGGCAAAAATTCATAAAGTCACAGAGTGCTGGTGGTGGGAATTGTGTGAAGTTATACCCCTCTTATCCTATGGTTTAGTCAATGTTTCCTTTTTATAATAAAAATTTTTTAATTAAAAAATTAATAAAGCCAGGCTGGGAAGACAGCATAATGGATATGCAAAAGACTTTCATGCCTGAGGCTCTGAGGTCCCAGGTTCAATCCCCAGCACCACCATAAGCTGAGCTATGCTCTGGTATCTATCATCTATATCCATCTACCTATCTATCTTTCATTCATTCATTTAAAATAAATTAAAAAGTTAATAAACTCATGGACCCCTTGGAATATACCTAAAATAGACTCCCTAGTTTTTCCCAAAAAGGAGACCCCAAATCTCATCTGCCCTATCCTTACCTTTAGGTTTCTGATTATTAAACACTTTGTTCTGCTTTACATCTTAATGCTTTTCAGCCACCAAGTTGCAGATGCTACCATGACACCAACCTGACTTCCCTAGGCAGATGACCTTACCAATTTGTCCTGAGCCCCGCTTCCCCAGAGCCCTGCCCCACTAGGGAAAGAGAGAGACAGGCTGGGAGTATGGATCAACATATCAACGCCCATGTACAGCAGGGAAGCAATTACAGAGCCAGACCTTCCACCTTCTGCATGCCATAATGACCCTGGATCCATACTCCCAGAGGGATAAAGAATAGGAAAGCTATCAGGGGAGGAGATGGGATATGGAGTTCTGGTGGTGGGAATTGTGTGGAGTTGTACCCCTCTTATCCTTTGTTTTTTGTCAGTGTTTCCTTTTTATAAATAAAAATTATTTTAAAAAAATAGGAAAGCTTCCAATAGAGGGAATGGTATGCAGAACTTGGGTGGTGGAAATTGTGTGGAATAATATCCCTTTTATCCAATGGACTTGTTGATCATTATTAAATCAATAGAAAACATATTTCTAAATTGAAATATGTAAAAAACAAAAAAAAAACAGTATTTGTTTGCAAGAGAGTTACCCATTTTTTCTATCCAGGCAAAATTAAAGAGTACACAGAGCTTCTTGAGGACATAACTCTGCAAGCATTGCCAGAATATATTAAGTAGGGAATAAAAATTTCTTTGTTTTATTTTACTTTTTTACCAGAGCATTGCTCAGCTCTTGCCTATGGTGGTGCTGGGGGTTGAATCTAGGACTTTCCTGCCACTAGCATGAAAGTCCTTTTGCATCTCCATTATGCTATCTCCATATCCCTAGTGTCAACATTTCTCACAACACTTAGACTTACTAAGACTTTAAATGTTGAATGGTCTCACAGAAATTAAAGGAATCAAAGAAAACAAAACCATATTTATTCCTCAAAATTATAATTTTAAATACTTGCAAAATGTAAAGAATGAACCAGTCATACAGGGTTTGTTTTACAACCACCAGACCCAGAAACATCCCTCTCATTCACTGAAGCAATCTCAAAACCTTACGTAGAAAACAGATTTTGATACGGGTGTATTTTAATTGTACCACTTTTATTGATAATATGATGATACCTACATTCAATTTTCAAGCACTAACCAGTAACACTACATTTGGGGATTTACCATAGTGAATTTGAAATCCCCCTCCCTTGCAATTAGTCTACTCAGGAAATGCAAAATAATTTTTACTGGCGTACCTTGTTTTATTGAACTTTGTTTTACCTTCACAGATAAAAGGCTGTTTTATTCAAGTGGCTTTTTTTTTTTTTTTTTGCAAAATGAAGGTTTGTGGCAACAAATCTATCAGCACCATTTTTTTTCAACAACATGTGATCTGTTTATTTCATGTCTTCATGTCACATTTTGGAAATTGTTATAATATGTATAATGTTCTCACTATTATACTATCTGTTGTGGACTGTGATCAGTGATCCTTGATGTTACTTAGGTCATTGACGGGCACTGCAGAGAAATCTTTCTTGAAAGAAGAGTCAATAAAAGTAGCAAATTTCATTGCTACCTTATTTGAAGAAACTGCCAGCACCAACCACCCAGATCAGTCAACACCATCAACATAGAAGCAATATACTCCCATAGGCACAGAGGATGACACAATGTAAGCTCAGATGGAATTATATTTTATTTTTAATTAATTTGTAGAGACTGACTTATTCACTTAAAACTATAAAAAGCATTCTTACTATTAAACCCTCTGGGGCTCATTTAATGACTTGAAGGCTTCACGCCAGTTTTGTATGCCTAGAGGTTTTCTCATACTTCACTATGAAAACAGAGTTTAAAGATAAAGACCAGCCCTTGATGATGTTGATAAAAATTACTACAAGGGACAGAATAGTCAATGGAACTCTCTGCCTGCATTAAAGCTACAACAGAAAGGGAGAATGCTGCTAATCCTCAAAAACACTGCTACTTTTTTTTTTTAATTTCTTTACTGGGGGATTAATGGTTTACAGTTTACAGTAAAATGCAATAGTTTGTAACATAACAATTCAACCCCCACTAGGTCCTCCTCTGCCATCATGTTCCAGGACCTGAACCCTTCTCCCCACCCCCACCCACCCACTCACAGTGTCTTTTCCTTTGGTACAATCCACCAAGCATTGCTACTTTAAAAGAACTTTATTTAGCACTATGTAAATACAATAGAGACACTCAGATTCACTTTATGGTGATTTGAGGAGAAGGCAATCAGCTGACAAGAGGGAAAAAAGCATTATCAATCCAAATAGGTATTTGGTCAGGGTGGAGATGAAAAAGGGAAAGGAAGAGGAAGAGGGAAAGAATAAAGAGACAGATTGGAGGAAGAAGGGAGAGAGGGAGAAAGGAAAGGAGGGCAATTCAGCCTTCACTGGTCTGTGGTCCCAGAGTTCTTGTTCAGAGTACCAGATGCTCATCTGTCACTTGCTGAGTTCCAAAGTCAGCCAGCAGGAAGGCTGCTTTATTTAAATGTCTTCCTACTCTAACATCAACAAACCTGGAGCCTCACTTCCTCTTCTTCCAGCACAATCTTGAACCCAAGATCCAGCAATTCTTCTCAAGTCTGGGAAGATTTTTTTTTTTCCAACAAAGTTATTACTGGAGTGCCTGATCAATGAATCCATCACTCCTAGTGGCTATTTTTCCTTCTTTTTTTTTTTTCTCTCCTTCATTTTTATTTGATAGGACAGATCAAAATTGAGAGGGGAGGGGAAGATAGAGAGGGAGAGAGAACATGAAACACTTGTAGACTTACTTCACAGCTCCTGAAGCTTTATTCCCTGCAGGTGGGGGGCAGGGGCTTGAACCCTGGTAATGTGTACACTGAAGCCAGATGTACCATTCCCCAACCCCCTTCCTTTATCATGAAAAGCAACAGTGACATACTTTTGTCTTCTGGATAACCACTACTCAACCCACTTCAAAGACACCTCTGCTGAAAATTTTTTTTCTAAAGAGAAAAAAAACTATTTTTTCCAGAAAGACAAGACAAAGGATTGAGCAGGAGATCCCCTTGCCTGAAAGAGCATTCCAAAGCCAAGAATGATCCAGTCATAGTCTAAAATGTCAGTGTTTGAGAAGTTAGGCAAGAGGCAGAAATAACTGAGGTTTTTTTCTTAATTTGCAATTTTAATGGCGAGTAAATAACAATCAATCATGTGTTCTAGTATTCACAGCTTCCAGTATTTACACACTCCACAAATATTTCTGGAATGCCTTGGTTTCTTCAGCCACAAAATGGGCCTAATAACATCCACCTTAGCAGAGTGTCATAGCAGACGCTTGGGTTATGTTAGTTCCTCTTCTTCCCTCAGACTCACTGAGGAGATCTTAGTCTCCTTCCAGCCCCAATAATCTATAATCTTCTGGGGCCAAATTCTATGTGAATTTGTTTTTAAGCAAGTTAAAGAGGTAAAACACAACTACAGAATGGTTTCACTCATATACAGAATATACAGAATTGAACATACAATCATGGGGAAAAAATGTCAGCTCATATCTAAAACTGGGAGAACTATAGTGGTTAGCCAAGGGGTGAGGATAGGATACCAACTTTTTTTTTAAATTTTTTATTTATAAAAACGAAACATTCACTAAACCATAGGATAAGAGGGGTACAACTTCGCACAATTCCCACCACCAGAACTCTGTATCCTATCCCCTCCCCTGATAGCTTTCCTATTCTTGAACCCTCTGGGAGCATGGACCCAAGGTCATTGTGGGAGGCAGAAGGTGGAAGGTCTGGCTTCTGGAATTGCTTCCCTGCTGAACATGGGTGTTGACAGGTCGACCCATACTCCTAGCCTGTCTCTCTCTTTCCCTAGTGGGGAAGGGCTCTGGGGAAGCAGAGCTCCAGGACACATTGGTGGGGTTGTCTGTCCAGGAAAGTTTGGTTGGCATCATGCTAGCATCTAAAACCTGGTGGTAGAAAAGAGAGTTAACATACAAAGCCAAACAAATTATTGACCAATCATGTACCTAAAGGCTGGAATGGTGCAGATGAAGAGTTGGGGGGCCCTCCATTTTGTAGATAGCTAGTAGGCATATTTAGTTATATTCTAACAGTCCTGTGGCTATACTAGTGTGTTTTTTGTTTGTTTGTTTGTTTGTTTGTTGTTTTCCTGAGCTTGAAATCTGATATGCAGGTGGATCCTAATTATTGTCTGGGGAGGTGGTGTCATGGCTGGCAGAAGAACCAGAAAGCTGGATCAGGGAAGAGAATAACTCCCAAATATGGGAAAGGTGTATAAATATTGTTGACTGTAAACCCCATCAATTTGATCTGCTCTGGAGCCCATATTCAGCTTAGGAGCCTATGTAACCTCTGCATCCCTGTAGATCTGAGCTCATATTCTGTGGTCATAAGTAGGAACATTCCAAGCTGCCCCAATATCAGGACCCATCTTTCTCAGGTGTATCATAGAGTATGTTATCCAACCTCCCTTCAGAGTATGGAACATTCTCTACCATTGTTGATCCAAGTTGAGGGCAAGGTCCTATGGGGGCCCAGAAAGGGGTCTATTGTGTTGTTCCTGCTAGTAATGACCGGTAACAATAGAGAGAGGGATTTATTTGAGGTCTAGGCTCATCATGTCTGATCGGGAATCTCAGGACTCCCCAAATATGGCCCCAGCTGATGGGGTGGCCTGATAGTGACTAAAGAGTCATCGTTAAAGTATGCCAGTCTTGAGTATGGACCAACCAGTCAACACCCATGTTCAGCAAGGAAGCAATTACAGAAGCCAGACCTTCTACCTTCTGCAACCCACAATGACCCTGGGTCCATGCTCCCAGAGGGATAGAGAATGGGAAAGCTATCAGGGGAGGGGGTGGGAAATGGAGATTGGGTGGTGGGAGTTGTGTGGAATTGTACCCCTCCTACCCTATGGTTTTGTTAATTAATCCTTTCTTAAATAAAAATAAATAAATAAATAATAAATAAAAAAGAAAAAGAAAAAAAATACTAGTATAGCCACAGGCCCTTTGGAATTTAACTAAAATATGCCTACTAGCTATCTACAAAATGGAGGACCTCCCCCCAACTCTTCATCTCCACTATTCCAGCCTTTAGGTCCATGATTGGTCAATAATTTGTTTGGCTTTGTATGTTAACTCTCTTGTCAACCACCAGGTTCCAGATGCTAGCATGATGTCGACCAGACTTCCCTGGACAGACAACCCCGCCAACGTGACCTGGAGCTCCACTTCCCCAGATCCATTCCCCACTAGGGAAAGAGAGAGGCAGGCAGGGAGTATGGATCTACCTGTCAACACCCATGCTCATCAGGGAAAAAAACTACAGAAGCCAGATCTTCCACCTTCTGCATCCCACAATGACCTTGGGTTCATACTCCCAGAGAGTTAAAGAATAGGAAAGCTATCAAGGGAGGGGATGGAATACAGAGTTCTGGTGGTGAATATTGTGTGAAGCTGTACCCCTCTTTATCCTATGGTTTTGTCAATGTTTCCTTTTTATAAATAAAAATTTTAAAATTTTAAAAAAAAAGTATGCCAGTCTCTTGCCCTGATTCAGCTTTTGCAGTCCTTGCTTTGATGAGGTTAGCTTTGGAGTGAGTGAGAGAACTGTAATAGGAAGTAGGTGAGGAGGGTATCTAAGTCTAAGTAGACACTATTTCATTAGGAACTTGATACTGACTCACTACAGACTATTGTGTATTTTTGCTTTCAGGTATATATTTTGCCCTATTTTATGGATACATGTGAACATATGCTCTATCTTATGGGACCTGGTCTATAGGTTTCGGGATTTTGTTAGGAAGTGAACCTCCTGGAATGGAATTTGAGACTACTATGAAAGGAAAGGTCTCACCCAAGTAATGAGGGTGAAGGGTTGACATTCCATGCCTGGGATACGAACGTTTGGTGATGGGAGTGATGGAAAATAAAAGACTATACTGTAAACCATTACTTAATAAAGCACTAAAGTTTTAAAAAATAAAAGAAAATAAAAATAAATAAATTTGTTTCCACAGACGGTCTGTGGTTCTCTATCATATGTAAATAAGTAAAAAAGGAATAGTTTTTTATTTACTATATATATATTTTTTTTACCAAAACACTGCTCAGCTCTGGCTTAAGACCATGGTACAGGAGATTGAACCTGCATCCATGGAGCCTCATGCATAAGAGTCTCTTTGCATAACCATTATTCTATCACCCCCATACAAGAACAGTTCTTTCTATAAGTGCTGCTGGACCAGTTATACATATGGAAAAGTAATAATAAACCTTAACCTCTACCTCATGTGCATTTAAAATCACAATGGGGTGGTCAGGAGGTGGCGCAATGATAAGGCTTTGGATTCTCAAGAATGAAGTCCCGAGTTTGATCCCCGGCAGCACATGTGCCAGAGTGATGTCTGGCTCTTTCTCTCTCCTCATGTCTTTCTCATACATAAATAAAATCTTTTTAAAAAATCACAATGGGTCGGGGTCGGGCAGTAGCGCACCACTTTAAGCGCACATGGCACAAAGTGCAAGGACTGGCTCAAGGATCCCGTTTGAGCATACGGTTCTCCACGTGCAGGGAGTCGTTTCACAAGAGGTGAAGCAGATCTGCAGGTGTCTTTCTCTCTCCCTGTCTTCCCTTCCTCTCTCGATTTCTCTCTGTTCTATCCAACAACAGTGACAGCAATGACAACAATAATAATAATGATAAAAACAACAAGGGAAAAAATAGCCTCCAGAAGCAAAAAAAAAAAAAATCACAATGGGTAATAGAGTTTAAATGTGAAAGGTAATGGATAGAATGTCTTCACTACTCTGGAGAAGGCAAAGATTCCTATACAGGACACACAAGAATTCATTTTTTTTTAAAAAAAAAAGCTGCTAAATTGCATCTCATTGTAATTAAGAACTTCTGTTCAACAAAAAACAATGTTAAAGGACTAAGAAAATAAATCCCAGACTAGGAAAGAAAATAAATTCCCAAAATATATCTGACAAAGGTTAAGTATCCCAAATATATATATTTTAAAAGTTGCACAATTTAATAAGAAAAAAAGACAACTCAGTTTTTCAATGTGCAAAGATTTAAACAAGTACTTCATAAAAAGAGCAGCCCATTAGCTAATCAGCATTTTAGAAATATTTGACATTATTAATCATCACTAATCATTGTAGAAATGAAGGTTAAAATCACAGTGAGACACTGTTATTTTCATTATTATTACTAAAAGCAAAAAAAAAAAGTCTGAAAATGCCAAGGTACAGTAAGGCGACAACAAGGAGCAACTTTATACACTCTCTGACACTTAACACGAGTGGAAATTGGTAGAGCTACTTTAGGAAATTGTATACACAGTGGCCCAGCAGTCACATGTATGGGTATACACTCCAAAAAATGAGTACTTACAAAAATTAATGTGGACAAAAATATTGATAGCTGCTTTGTCCATAAGAGTTAAAAGCTGCAAATAACTGAAATGTAGAATAAATAGTGATGTTATATAAAAGAATAATACTCAGCAGAGAAAAACAAATCTATTGTTTGTACATGAACAAGAATAAAATCCACAGACAAATAGTTGTACAAAAGAACCAGACATACAGAAAACTACTGTAAGTTTCTGTTTATATTAACAGGGAGCTGGAACAGAGAAGTTGCTGGTTCTAGAAATCTCCATATCTTGACTCTGAGGTTACATGGAGGTAGACAGACGTAAAAGTTCGTGTCACTGTGCATTTGAGATTGTGCCCATTACTATTAGTGATGGTTAAACAAGAAAGTAAAAATATAAAATAAAGCCATTATTTAGGATCTTTGTTTTCTAGTGAAAGGAGTATATATATATATGTGTGTATATTTGCCTCCAGGGTTATCGCTGGGGCTCAGTGCCTGCACTACAAATCCACTGCTCCTGGGGCCACTTTTTTTTTTCCTAATTTTTCTTTTAAAGAGACAGAGAGAAATTGAGAGGGGAGGGGAAGATAGGCAGAGAAAGAGAGACACCTGCAGACCTGCTTCACCACTTGTCCTTGTGCTTTATACTATGTGCACTTAACCCACTGTGCTACCAACAGGCCCACTAATTTTCTTTCTTTTAAAAATGAAATCATTTGGACAGTAGTGCAGTGGGTTAAGTGCACATGGCGCAAAGCTCACAGACCAGCCTGAGGATCCTGGTTTGAGCCCCCAGCTCTCCACCTGCAGGGGTGTCGCTTCACAGGCGGTGAAGCAGGCCTGCAGGTGTCTATCTTTCTCTCCCCCCCTCTTTGTCTCCCCTCCTTTCTCGATTTCTCTCTGTCCTATCCAACAACAACAACTATGACAACAATAATAATAACAACAACAAAGGTAACAACGAGGGCAACAAAAAAGGGAAAAATAGCCTCCAGGAGCAGTGGATTCGTAGTGCAGGCACCGAGCCCTAGCAATAATCCTGGAGGCAAAAAAAAAAAAAAAAAAAGAAAAAGAAAGAAATAAATCATTTTATTGGGGGGGGTGTCAATAGTTTAGAGTACGATTGTTGGTACATGGGTACAATTTCTTTTTTTTTCTTTCTTTTTTTTTTTTTATAGAGACAAAGAGGTAGAGAGAGTGAAAGAGAAGACAGCGCCTGAGCTTCAGTGTGGTGGAGGCTGAGCTCAAACTTGGGTCACACACATGACAAAGCCCCCTGAGTACAGCCTATCATCTTCCCATGACAGGTATTTACTGAACACTCTCAACCCCAGTTAGGTCCTTTTACGCTATCATGCACCAGCACCCCAACACCTGCTCCAACCACGCCTCCTTTCTTCTCCATAGTCCTTTGCTTTGGTGCAGGGTTACATTCCTGTGTCTCTTCTGGCCCAGATTTAGTGACAACATTACACAAACATCAGAACAGAAACTAGACACCTTTGATTCTTTAATTGGGGGGGGGGGGTGAGGCTTGTGGAAGAACCTCACAGAAGGGGCTGAGTGGTGGCACACATAATTGAGTGCACATGTTACCATGTGCAAGAACTCAGGTTCAAGCTCCTGGTCTCCCCGTGAAGAGGAGAAAGCTTCATGGAAGCAGTGCTGCAGGTGTCCTTCTCTTGCTATCTACCCCTTCCATCTCAGTTTCTCCCTGTCTCTATCCAATAAATGAATAAATAAATTGAATTAAAAAAAAAAAACCTCACAGAGACAATGTAAGGAAAAATTAAAGATGATATGAGTATATATTGAACAATACCAAGTCTGAAACCTATAGTAATGATTTTCTTATCATTGCCAGTGCATTTCATTTATTCTCTGATATATGCCAACAATCACCTGACCTGCTCACTTTATACTGGAAATATTTTATATTTGCTTCCAAAAAGGACAATCCTAAAGATTCTGAATTTGTTTTGTTTGTAAAATAGATAAGAGAAGAGTTTGTGGGCGTGAACATCAAATAGAGATAATAGAAGTTTACTTAAAGATGTGGATCAGCTCTGACTGTGATCTGAATAAAATAGATATGAAATCACAGGACTTGACTCTTAGCCTAAAAATGATACCAAATATATTATTTTCCATTTCAATTTTCTTTAATTGTAATACATTTACTGCTCTCCAGATTGCCTTTAATTTGAAAGATGAAATTACTTCAAAATACTTGTGTTGAACATGGAAATAATGAGATAGATGTCTTGCTTTAGTGATTCCAACATAGTTTCCTAAGTCCTAAAAGAAATAAAATGTGGTGCTTAAATGTAATTATAATGAGTGAACAAATCACCACATTTTTTTGGTAAATGTTAGCTTCTCTCAGGCTTGATACTTGAGTGGCAAACCTCCAGGCAAAGTGTTAGAAGAATTGGCAAGGAGAAGTAGGGTAGTGCCAGAGGCTTGCACATTACATTTAATCACAAGAAACCCCAGTGAGGAAAAATGTTATCCCCATTTAATTAGAAGGAAACTACAAACAGGGGGTTAAGTAACATGTGAGCAATTATATGACCAGCAGACTCTCAGACCAGATTTGATGGAGGTCTCCTCTGTGGCCCACACTCTTTTTCCACTTACAGCAATGAGGGTGGGCAGAGGACCCCACTCCCATTGAAAATGAATAAATAAAAAGTGCAAAGTGACTCAGAGGTACAACATTAGCTGCAACAGGTACACTTGAATGTCAGCTGACATCTTGTGGCTTTGAAAATGTATCACTTTTCCCAGGGTGACCAAAGTCCAAACCATTACATGCTGTATGTGTTCCAGATATAAAGATATAAAGATCTTCCCTCATTTCTTTGCTTCTCAGGCTTATCGGGCATTATAAAAGCAGAGCAAGTTACTAACATATATTGGTTTCTAGTTTGTTTTTTTTCAATAGATTCGGTTAATTAAGTGGGCTGGGGAGACAGCATAATGATTATGCAAAGAAACTTCCATTCTTGAAGCTCCAAAGTCCCAGGGATTGCCTCAGCACTACCATAATCCAGAGTTGAGCAGTGTTTTGGTCTCTCTCTCTCTGTCTCCCTCCCTCCCTCTCGCTGTATTAATAAATAAATATTAATTAAGTGGCAATCAGAAGACTCATACTTTTTAAATATTTCTTTTTTCTTAATTTTATTTATTTTATTTGGTGGGTCAGAGAAACTGAGAGAGAAGGGTCAGGTAGTGAGGGGGAGGAAAAGACACCTACAGTTCTGCTTCCTCATTTGTGACACTTCTCATCTGCAGGTGGAGGGAGGGAGGGAGGGATGGTAATGTGTGTGCTCAACTGGGCACACCATCGCCGAACCCTGAAGACTATTAAAAAGTAAAGAATGCCATTCTTACAGGAGTGAGGTGGTATCTTAGTGTTGTCTTAATTTGCATTTCTCTGACAATCAGTGACCTAGAGCAGTTTTTCATATGTTTGTTAGCCTTTTGGATCTCCTCTGTGGTGAAAGCAGGATTACACTAGAGTTTGCAGTGAGTACCCCCCTAACACTTCCTCTCCACTATTCCAAGCTTGGGATCCATGATTGCTCAACAAATTGTTTGGCTTCATATGTTAACTCTCTTTTCAATCACCAGGTTCCAGATGCCACCAGGATGCTGGCTAGGCTTCCCTGGATTGAAGACCCCACCAATATGTCCTGGAGCTCAGCTTCCCCAGAGACACACCCTACTAGGGAAAGAGAGAGGCAGACTGGGGGTATGGACCGACCAGTCAACGCCCATGTTCAGCGGGGAAGCAATTACAGAAGCCAGACCTTCTACCTTCTGCAACCCTCAACGACCCTGGGTCCATGCTCCCAGAGGGATAGAGAATGGGAAAGCTACCATGGGAGGGGGTGGGTTATGGGATTGGGTGTTGGGAATTGTGTGGAGTTGTACCCCCCTACCTTATGCTTTTGTTCACTAATCCTTTCTTAAATAAAAAATTTAAAAAAAAAAAAAAGTAAAGAATGGTAAAAAGCTAGATGTTTTTCAAGACTTTCAGAGAAACCACAGTTAAATCTAATTTAGAGACATAGGCTGAGGAAGAGACAGTCTAATGGAAACCTCCATCCTACAATAAATTGCCATGGGCACCTTGCTCAGAGACTCCGCAATAAGTTAATTCCATCAGGTGTGCAGTCTTCAGGCATGTTCACTTCTGCTGTGAGCACACCTATTATTTCAAGAGGCCAGTCAGTCCCTAGGGGTCAGAACTCCTGGCTGGAGAGTCCTGTAGGTGCAGTTGCCATCAGATTCTACGTTGATCACATAGGGACAGCTGGAGAAGGAATCTGGGAACTCAGCCCTGAAAACTCGTGCCCAAACTACACAAATATAATTGAGCAATCATTATTATAATCACTGCAAAATTATTGTGCTGAGGGATGGGGAGAAGGCCCATTTCTGCACTCTGATTTCACTGAAGGTTCCAAGATGACTATTTAAATTTCCAGAATAAATAATTTCCTTTCCCACAATTGTCTCAGAGAAGCCAAGTCTTCCCTTGGGAGTTTTGGGTTCTCTTAAATCGACGTTTCAATGGCCTTGAGCAAAGGATTGGAAGGCTCCATGCCTGGATTCTTCTACTCCCTAAACAGCAATAATGATACCTGCTCTCCTTGAGCTGTAAGACTGATTGCTTCAAGACTGCTAAGCACTCTGGAAAAGAAATAACTAAGGAGTGGGAAATTATGATCTTTAGGGAAAGGAGCAATGTAAACATTGTCTTTGAATCCTGTTTCTATTTACTCTGAGCTCCCCTTCTCTCTTCAAAAAAATCATTCAACTTCTTCTCACCTCAGAGTCTGTCCATTCTTGGGTCCCTATGCGTTACCCCTTGGTTCCCTCTTCTGTGCCTGTTCAGAGTCCCCTGAGTAACTGCTAGGTGTCCTCATGTCTCTGCATGAGTGCCCCTTCCTCACAGAAGCTTTGTTAAATAGGTACTGTGTCTATCTTGGTTACCACTGAATGGCCAGTGCCTTCCACAACACTTTGACATATAAAGTTGTGGCATACTTGGTTAAGTGCACATAGTAACATAGTACTATGCACAAGGACCCCTGCAAGGGCCAGGGTTGGAGCCCCAACTCCTCATCTGCAGCAGGGACACTTCATGTTCAGTGAAGCAAGTGGACAGGTGTGTATCTTCCTCTCTCTCTCTCTCTCTCTCTCTATCTCTCTCTCTCTGTCTGTCTGACTCCCCTTCTCTCACAATTTCTCTATGTCCTTTGTATCAAATAAAATACAAAAAAGAAAAAAATGGCCACCAGGAGCAGTGGATTCCTAGTGCCGGCACTGAACCCCAGCAACAACCCTGGAGGCAAAAAAAATAATTATCAAAAATATGCTTTTTTTTTTCTGTGAACTCTCTGTCAATATACATTCAGTCATGTCTATTTCAAAGCATAAAGTAATAATCATCACTCATCAGAGAGTAAGGTACTCAAGTGGCAGGGAGCCTGACCTGAGAGGCACGTTACCACTACTTCACACATAACATTTAAGGAAAACTACCTGAAATAGCACTCGTCAGCTTTTCTCCTATTTAATAGATCACTATTCATTCTTTGTATTGTTATTGTGTTAACTATCTGTAAAATAATTTTTTCTTGTTCTTGAATTTTATAAGAGGCTTCATACAACTAATGTTTTGTCTCAGAATACAAGATAAAATTTCTCATCTAAGTCATATTTTTCCCAAGTAGATAAAAGCATATGCCTGAACTATAAAATTATACACAGCTCATGCTAGAATTTAATTCTGACATTCAGGTCACTTCAAGACAATTTGGTCCTTAGTATGTGATTCTCTCCCTAGCAAAATATTATCACTAATACTGCTGTAGCTACAAGAAAAACAAAATCATATCCATGAATTCAACTGTCCTTGGTAAAATAAGATAATCAACTATTACAATATTATAACTGGGATTCCAAATTTGAGAGTATGGACAAGATAAACCTATAAAATACATTTCAACTCTAAACTGCACAGTTTATAAAGTATACCTATCATAAAACTGGAACAAAAGCAATTTACTGATTTCTTTTGAAAATCATGAACTAAGGTAAGTTTTTTCACAAGTTTTTTTTTTTTTTTGGCAGCCTGTGAACTGTCTATAAACATACATCCAGTAGGGAGGTCGGGTGGTAGGTAGCACAGCAGGGTTAAGTGCATGTGGTGCAAAGCGCAAGGAGTGGCGTAAGGATCCTGGTTCCAGCCCCAGGCTCCCCACCTGCAGGGGAGTCACTTCACAGGTAGTGAAGCAGGTCTGCAGGTATCTTTCTCTCCCCCTCTCTGTCTTCCCCTTCTCTCTCCATTTCTCTCTGTCCTGTCCAACAACGATGACAACAATAATAACTACAACAACAATAAAACAACAAGGGCAGCAAAAGGGGAGAAAAGCAAAAAGAAAGAAAGAAAAAGACATATATATATATATATATATATATATATATATATATATATATATATATATATATATATCTCCAGTCACATCTATTTCAAAGCATAAAGTAATAATCATCACTCATGAGAGGGTAAAGTAGCCAAGTGGGCAGGGATCCTGACCTGAGAGGGAAGTGCTCACACATCACACAGCTCAGGGCCTTCCCTCTGGGACTGCATATTTCTCGGTGTCCCATCCATTAGTAGAAAGGAAATGGCCAACTCTGCTTCAAAGAAAAGAGCCATAGATATTTTTGCTTCTGCTACAACAGGAGGTAATACAACTTATCTCTTTAATTGATAGAATTTTGGTTTAATACTGAATAGTGTTCATGCATTCCTTGTCAGAATCTCATTTTTCTGTACATTTTTGAGCTTGTTTATATGCTACATATATTTTCTCATCATATGTATTCAATGTATGTGTTGTCCTTGTGTGTCATATATATGTATGCATTTATATTATACTCATTGCATGCATGCACTGTCTATGTCCTCACTGTATGTATGCTATGTGTATTGCTATGAATGAATATTTATCATTCTTCTTTCCCTGCCTTTAATGATTCTGAAGTTCACTGTGTTAAGGTGAGATCTTAGTAACCAAGGGTATCAATTTTAAATTTAAGCCAATAAACAAAATGACTACCATAAAACTTATCATCTAAAATGTATTCATCTTATCAACAAAGGTGTGCCCACTATCCAAGAAGACATACAGCATACAGTTCACAGCATGTAGCATCTAAGATTTGTAAGCTTACTATAAAGCTAATTTCGTTAAATAAATCCTGTTTTATTGATGGTTTCTTAGAGAGTTAAACTAGTAAGTGAATGAAGTTATGAAGTCAAAACTGGAAAGCTAGTAGATACTTCAACAGTATTAATTTAATGTACTAATAGAAAATAATACTTCTGGAAAACATTGAAAGTAAAATATTCTCAAAGAATCAAAATTATCAGTGTTATGTTAAATATGATTCCCTTAAAAGTCATTGCATCACAAGTTTAAAATAGCACAATTATCTGTCTAACCTGTTTTTATTATAGCTGAAGAAAACTCTAAACTTTTTAATAATTTAGGAAAACTTTTTACTAACTATAACTTTGCATCCCATAATAATGTTTCACCATTTTTTACTATGCGTCTGTGCAAATCCGCGATTTTCCAAGTGTAACAATATGATTTTGTAACTAAAGGTAATGTCTTCAGCAGTAGAGACTATTAATACATCCAAATGATCATTTTCCTTAAATGTCTGACAAAGTGACAGTTGCTGGAACTTCAGATAAGCAGGAACTCCAGCTAACAATGTCAGAGGCACTATAATGTGGGATGTGGAAACCATCAACTCACAGAAACTCAATTAAAGGAGTTTCAATTTTTTGGAAATGCCTTTTTTCAATATTTATAGAGCAAAAGGAAGCTTCAAATTTAGAATCTCACAGACTAAAGAGTTACTATAGTTCCATTAAATGGAGGGGAAAATGACAATCCTTTTCTTTTTTTTTTAAATTGTTTTGGTATTGTCTTTATCTGTTTGATAGAGACAGCCATAAATCAAAAGAGAAGGGAGTGGTAGAGAGGGAGAGAGAGAGAGATACCTGCAACACTGCTTCAGCATTCATGAAGTCTTACTCTTGCAGGTGGGAGCTAGGGGTTCAAACCCATGTCCTTGTGCACACCGTAGCATGTACACTCAACCAGCTGCACCACCACCCAGCCCCTTTAAAAAATTTTTTAACTTTATTTATTTATTGGGTAGAGACAGACAGAAATTGAGAGGAGGGGGAAAGATAAAGAGAGAAAGAGAGAGACCTGCAGCACTACTTCACTTCCTATGAAGCTTTCCCCTTGCAGGTGGGGGCTAGGGGCTTGAACCCTGGTCTCTGCACACTGTACCTTCTGCACACCAAAAAGAATGTTGACCCATATTCCCAAAGGGGAAGAAATGTTAGGGGAAGATGACCAGAGGGCTCTGAAACCCAATTCCATCAGGATCCGGAAAAAGAAGGAAAAAGGAAAGACATTGAAAATGGAAGAGAAGGCAGAACCATAGAAAATATGGGAGAAAATAGATTAGATAGATAGATAGATAGATAGATAGATAGATAGATAGATAGATAGATAGATAGATAGATAGATATAGATAGATAGGTAGGTAGATAGACAGACATAAAGATAGGGAAATAATAGTCAATCCATATCTGTGACCTTGGGAGAATCACCGCAGTTTCCAATGGAGGGGATGGAGACACAGAACTTTGGTGATGGAAACAGTGTGTAATTGCCCCTGGTTATTTTGTAATTTTGTAAACCACTAATAAAAATTTTAAAAGTATGAAAAAAAGAAAAATAAAGGACTATAAACAACATCAATTTCAGTACAAGTTAAATTCACTCATTGATTGATTAATTCAACAAATATTTTATGGTAACCTCCCAGCTATCAGACACTTCTCTGTTTCACTTAGTCAAAATGACTTGTGATTTGTAAACATCCTTTTCCATTCTTTTGTCATATCTCTAGTTCTATCAAACCACAAAATGTATGGGTTTTCTTTTGGACCATGAGTACACCTGATATTATGCACAACTCATCTAAACTCATTTGGCCACTTTAGGATATAGAAGTGGGCTTTTCCACACTAACAAAATGAGTACTGATAGGGGAATATAAACTTCAATTAGGAGAGACTGATAGGACTTCTCTAACAATTCAAAGGCACATCTAAACTTTCAAGTATTTCAAAAAAGCTGCTTTTAGAACTTGGACTGGAGTTGGTGTATTGCACCAAAATAAAAGATTCTGGGAAGAGGGAGGAGGGTTCAGGTCCTGGAATATGATGGCAAAGGAGGACCTGGAGGGGGTTGAATTGTTATGTGGAAAACTGAGAAATGTTATGCATGTACAAACTATTATATTTTACTGTCAACTGTAAACCATTAATCCCCCAATGAAGAAATTTTTAAAAGCTACTTTTTTTGACCTTGTGGTAAACATTGGAGTCTATTTGTTATTATTTTTTTAATTCCTATTTTATTTGATAGGATGGAGAGAAATTGAGAGAGGATGAGGAGATAGAAAAACACCTGCAGACCTGCTTCACTACTTGTGAAGCGTCCCCCTCACGGGAGGGGAGTTGTAGCTTGAACCCAGGTGCTTGCACTTGATAGCATGTGCTCAGCTAGGTGTGCTAGCTCCCGCCCTGATTTTCTAATATGTAGTACATATTAGAAAAGCTGAGTCTGAGCATTAAATAACACAAATCAAGGTAAGGTCTTGTATGGTACAGTAAATCCTAACCATGAGATTTTCAAAGTAAGCCAAATTCCCAAATAATTTGTTAATAACACGATCTATTGCCTTCTTTAAGACAGCAAGAAACCTTCCCCATTCTCTATACAACCCATATTTCTCCCAGTCCTGGAACTTCTGGGGAATGGCTCGTTTTCTTTCATGCTTCTCTCTGTCCATACCATTTGATACTGCATCTGCTGAGCTCAACCAAATCAGTACAACCAGTACCACCTCGACAAGTTTCACTTTGGACAGTGTCCAGAGATACCAGGCATGGAATGTCAACCCTTCAGCTCCATCACTCTGGTGAGACCTACCTCATGGGACTCCTTAATTCCATTTCAGGTAAGTGCACTTCCTAATAAAGCCACAGAACCTAGATATAGACCAGGGCCTATGAGAAAATGTAGACCTTAAAGTAAAAGTGCACAATAGTTTGCAATGACTCAATAACTGCAGCAAGCAAGTACAAAGATCTAAAAAAGACACCATAGTGTACTTAATCAAATAGTTTCTACTTAGACCTAGATACTCTCCTCAGCTACTTCCTATTTCACTTCCCTCAGTCACTCTAAGGTTAACTTTGTCAGATAAAGTGAGGACTGCAAAAGCTGTATAAGGGCAAGAGACTTTAATGATGGTACTTCAATGATGGATCTCTTGGTCACTACCTGCCCACCTCATCTTCTGGGGCCCTCGTCAGTGAACCTTGGCATTCCCACACAGATATGATGGTTCTAGACCTCTAACAGATCCCTCTCTTCACCATCACTGGTCAACTACTTCTGGAACATCATAAGCCCTCTTATGGGCCTCTACAGCACCTTGCTGTCAATGTAGAATACCAATGGGAAGGACTGCCCCACTCTCTGAAGGGAGGCTGGGTCAACATACTCTGCCACTTGACGAAGACAGGTCCTGAAATGAGTGCCTAGAATGTTTCTAGCTATGACCACAGAATGTGAACTCTGACCTACAGAGATGCAGAGATTATTACAGGCTCCTGTGCTGAATATGGGCCCTAGATCAGATCAGTGGGGTTTACAGTTAACTGTATTTATATACTGTTCCCATATTTTGAGAGCTTCTCTCTTCCCTGATCCAGTTTTCCAGTCCTATTTCCAACTCTGACACCATCTCCCCAGACAATACATTTAGCCCACCTGCATGTTAGCAGTCAGGCTCAGTCAAAAATTAGTAAAGTCATGAGCCCCTTGGAAAATACCTAAAATAGACTTCCCAGTTTTTTCCAAAATGGACACCCCCCAAATCTTATCTGCTCTATTCTTACCTCTAGGTTTTTGATTATTAAGTAATTTGTTCTGCTTTATATCTTAATTCTTTTCAGCCACCAAGTTGCAGGTGCTACCATGACACAGATCTGACTCTCCTGGGCAGATGACCTCACCAATGTGTCCTGGAACTTCACCTCCCCAGAGCCCTGCCCCACTAGGGAAAGAAAGAAAAGGGCTGGGAGTATGGATCCACCTACCAACACCCATATCCTGCAAAGAAGCAATTACAGAAGGCAGACCTCCCACTTTCTGTGCCCCATAAAGATCTTTAGTCCATGCTCCCAGAAGGATAAAGAATAGGAAAGTTTCCAATGGAGGGGATAGCATGCGGAACTCTGGTGGTGGGGATTGTGTGGAATTGTACCTCTCTTATCCAACAGGTTTGTTTTTATTATTATTATTATTTTATTATTTTATTGGATAGAGACAGCCAGAAATCAAGAGGGAAGGGGGTGATAGAGAGGGAGAGAGACAGAGACACCTGCAGCCCTGCTTCACCACTAGTAGAACTTTCCCCCTGCAGGTGGGGACCAGGGCCTCGAACCCGGGTCCTTGTGCATTGTAATATATGCGCTTAACCAGGTGCACCACCATCCAGCCCCCAGATTTGTTGATCATTATTAAATCAATAAAAAATGTAAAAAGCTAAGTCTGGGGATGGGTGTTGCTGCACACAGTTAAGCATACATGGTGCCATGTGCAAGGACTCAGGTTCGAGCCCCCAGTCTGCACCTGCAGGGGGAAAGCTTCGCAAGCAGTGAAGCAGTGCTAAAGGTCTTTCTTTCTCTCTCCCTGTTTCCCTTTGCCCTCTGGATTTCTCTGTCTCTATCAAATAAAATTAAATAAAATATTTTTTCAAGATTTTAAAAATTATTTTATTTATTTATTTATTTACTTATTGGATAATGACAGCCAGAAATCAAGGGGGAGGGGTAGACAGAGAAGGAGAGAGAAAGAGAAACACCTGCAGACCTGCCTCACCACCTGCAAAGCTTCCTCCCTGCAGGTGGGGACCAGGAGCTCAAACCTGGGTCCTCGCACACTATAACCAACTGTCACTCAACCAGATGTGCCCCTCTAAATAAAATATTTTTAAACTCTATGAATGAAGTTGAATCTTCTAGCAAATGAAGATTAAGATTATAGATTTGGGGGGACAGAGGGATAGCTCATCAAATAGACTGTAATTCTTTTATTTTTATTTATAAAAAGCAAATACCGACAAAAACCACAGGATAAGAGGAGTACAACTCCACACAATTCCCGTCACCAGAACTCCATATCCCATCCCCTCCCCTGATAGCCTTCCTATTCTTTATCCCTCTGGGAATATGGACCCAGGGTCATTGTGGGGTGCAGAAGGTGGACGATCTGGCTTCTGTAATTGCTTCCCTGATGAACATGGGCATTGAACAGGTCGATCTATACTCCCAGCCTGTGTCTCTCTTTCCCTAGTGGAGTGGAACTCTGGGGAAGCGGGGCTCCAGGCCGCATTGGTGGGGTCTAGACAGTGTAATTTACCATGCTCAATGATCATGATTCAAGCCCCTGACCACCACATGGGATCACCTGCAAATTCACAAAGCAGTGGAGCAGGACTGTGGTTATCGCGCATTCTCTATCTCTCATTCCCTTTATCTCTGTTTCTCACCTTCTATCTAAAACAAGAAAGAATTTATCAGGAGTGCTGAACAGTGCAGATGCAAAAACCCTGGCTGGCAGCAAAAGTAAGAAAAAAAAAACAACAACAAAAAAGAAGAGGCGGAGGAAAAAGAGAGAGAGAGAGAGAGAGAGACAGAGAGAAACAAAGAAAGAGAATGAAAAAAGAAAAAAAGCCTGGAGGGAAGAGGAAGGAGGTGGCGCATCTGGCTGAGCACACATGTTACAATGCACAAAGGTTCAAGCCCCCAGCCCCCTCTTGTAGGAAGAAAGCCTCCTGAGCAGTGAAGCATTGTTGCAGGTCTCTATCTATCCATCTATCTGTCTATCTATCTATCATCTATCTATCTCTATCTCTATTTCCCCCTCCCCTCTCAATTTCTCTCTGTCTCTATCAAATATATATGTCACCAGGCTCTCAAAATACAGAAAGAGAGCAAAAACAAAAAGGAAAAGGAGAGAGAAATGTATATATGTAAGGGGAAAAGTGTAGATTTTCACTGAGGGGGTCATTTACTTTATCAAGAAGTTCAAAAGGCTAGGATCCTTCACAGTGAATATCACTTAATTTTTTCCCCAGATACTACTTAAAGGTCTAAAAAAACTTATTTGGGAGTCGGGCCGTAGCACAACAGGTTAAGTGCATGTGGTGCAAAGTACAAAGACTGGCATAGGGATCCCAGTTCAAGCCCCCGGCTCCCCACCTGCAGGGGAGTCGCTTCACAGGCAGTAAAGCAGGTCTGCAGGTGTCTATCTTTCTCTCCCCTTCTCTGTCTTCCCCTCCTCTCTCCATTTCTCTCTGTCCTATCCGGCAACGACATCAATAGCAACAATGATAACTACAACAACAATGAAAAGACAGCAAGGGCAACAAAAGGGAAAATAAATAAATAAATGAAAATTTTTTTAAAACTTATTGGGGGGACCGGGTGGTGGTGCACCTGGCTGAGCACACGTGTTACAATGCACAAGGACCCAGGTTTGAGCCCCCGGTCCCCACCTGCAGGGGGAAAGCTTTACAAGTGGTGAAGCAACACTGCAGGTATCTTTCTGTCTCTCTCCCTCTCTATCACCGCCCCCCTTCCTCTTGATTTCTGGCTGTCTCCATCCAATAAATAAAGAAATAAAAAAAAATAAAAATAAAACTTATTTGGTCCTAAGATTAAAATTCCAAGGTGGAGAGATAGCATAATGGTTATTCAAAAGACTTTCTTGCCTGAGGCTTTGAAGTCCCAGATTTAGTCCTCTAGTCAAAAAATTAGATTCAGCAACTAAAAATTATCTTTGTGCTAGTACAACCAGCCTCTGCAGCAGAAGTAACAAATTATTCCCCTTCTGAGTACACCTCTTAGACCTGATGGAAAGATACACATAGCACTATCACAGGAGCCAGCTCTTTGTATTGACAACAGATAATTCTCCAAGTCTAAAATTCCCTCTTGCAAATAAAATGAAAAGGAATATTTAAATCTACAAAGAAGCTATTTACAAAATATGTCTATTTATAGTTCTAACATTAGTAATGAAAGAGGGAGAAAAGGGATTAAGAAAAAAAAAAAAAAACTTAAACCAGGCAACATATTCTGCTATCTCACTCAGAAAAAAAAAAAAAAAGAAAGAAAGAAAAAAAAAGAAAAAAACTTGACCCGCCCTGTATAAATTCCCTAGAGTGGGAGACTCCACTGGTTTTTAATTGATCAGTATGAACAGAATTTTCCTATAGTATTAGTTATAGATGTTATCACTATTAGTAAAGATGCTAGATTTGAAGAACAGATTTACAACTAGATGCAGAAAGAGAGCTAGAGTTCTCTACAGTCTTGCAAACTAAATTACTTTAAATTTCCAGTGTCAATGAGTATTCCATCAACATTTAATTTGGCTAAAAGAGTTGCATGCCTAAACTGTACACAGTGCTCATGTCTCCTGCAATCTGATACTCAGAATGGTTGCTTTTTTATTTTTTTTAAGTACTATAATTGAAAGAATTGGAAAGCTATACCTCCTTCCTACAATGATATAAACCATTACAGTAACATAAAACAATAGAATAATACTCTCAGTATCTGAAGAACTCTTTCTAATACAATAAGTATGTAAATACTAATGGAGACGTCATCTGCACAGCTTAATGTGTAAACCTATCAAACTGCCCAAACAATGACATCATTACCTAGTCAGGTGGTGTGTGGGAGGGAGGCAAGTAGGTAGAAAGACAGCTGATATAGTTCATGACATGTCAGCTTCTTTTAAAAAGTCATAGAAAATTCAGACATGAGCCTACAAATACCCACATAAACTGTCTGAAATGAAAGCATATGGCATTAGTTTTCCCACAATAATTCAATCTAATTGAATAGGCAGACTGTAGAATGGCTCTTTCTCAAGACAGTTTCCTGGCCAACAAAAAAAGGATACTGTTAAACCTTCTTCTCTGACATCTAATGTTTCAAGTTTTTACAAATATTGTAGAAAGACTGAGATTTATTTCCTAAGATGTTTCATTAATGGTTGTGGCAGGCAGCTGGCCTGAGGTTTGACACACAATAAAATCCATGTCAAGAATATTAAAGATAGTGCAAAAGATAACTATGAATTTACATTCAAACAGGCTTTTGACAAAGCCATTGCAACAGGCTCCTAATCAGGTCTTGAGACCTAGGCTGCCCTCTCTTTAAACCCGTGATCTTGAAAAGGAGCTTTAAATTGGAAATTATTACACATTAAAACCTCAACATGGGCCGGATCGAAGTGGATCGATACCGTGCCGCGCACAATAAATCAGCCTTCTGCTCTGCGGTTACTGTTTGCTGAACATATTTAAATTTTCTTGTAACAAATTAATTCCAACATTTTCTCTTGATTGAATTAGAGCAAGTGTTGGAGCTGTCACAAGTATTTCGCTGCTTCAGGGAGACAAATTGCTCGTCTGGACATGGGTAACAAGCCAAAGTGTTGAGTCCCTGATAATCTTTCCACTAATTCTCCATTACAGCAAAATGAAGCCATAAATCACCGTGACAGCTGATCGATGTAAACATTGTTTCCGCCATGATTGCCAGAGCTCCCTGCGGAGTTACTGTCCGCTTACAATTCGCTGAAATTACTCCCGGAGCAGCCTCCCTGCAAACTGGGAGCCTCGAAACCAAAGTCACTCCTGCCGGAAAAGTAACCATCTCATTTCAGACCTCAACCCACTTTCAAAATAGCAAATATTAATCAAAATGCCCTATTTAGCTACAGGCTAGGTAATCTTTTAAAGCTAAGAAGTATTCCTTAGGCAATCACTCTTTCTGCAAAAAAAATGAAATTTTAAACTGCTATTTTATAAAATATATTTGTGGAAATGTAACAATGTCAGCCTCAAGTACTGTCATTTTCTCTTAACTAACTAGTGGCAACTTGGATGAAATTACTTGACCCTTTATCGAGTTCTACTAATGTGTTCTAAAAAAGAAATTAAACCACCTTGCGGCTTGCCCTATGGCAGACTTCCATGCACATTTAATTCCAGAAAAGATGCATTAAGTAGTTCTGGTAGAACTAATTCACAGACTGAGCCTCCCGTGTTGGTAATCTGTCTGTATAATGTTCTACTACTATTCAAGTTTCTTGCAAACCCTTCCCATTAGTTACATAACAAAGCTAGTACAGTGGTTTTTTTCTCCTTTATTTTTTCTAATGATGTTGAAATATACAATGAGAACATCTGGTCATATTTTTATATATGTTTGTCTGTTTCCATATGGTCACATTCCTCCTTTGAATAAGGGCAATAATTTCATTCAAAAATTAGTATTTCAAATTTTCATTTTAATAGGGTAAGAATTACCAGTAAAGACACACGACCTATTTAAATTTGTGGGTGCATTTTTAATGCAACAAGTTATTTATGTGATGCTTAGGTTTAGGTAATTATAAAGGACTGAGTTCTAGGAAAATTATAGAGCACACCAAATCTTTAAAATATCATTATTTTCAAGTTGAAAGTAAATTAAACTAAGCAAGAAACATACAGTGACACTAAAAATAACTTTAAGCATGTGGAAGTACTAAATCTTAAATCATTGGAAAGGCATACAAATTCAACTTTTCCATATTCTACGCACAAAAAAAAGTTTGTTTATATGTAAGTTTATGGGGAGGAGGGTAAGATAACATAATGGTTATGCAAAGAGACTCTTATACCTGAGGCTCCAAAGTCCAAGGTTTGATCCCCAGCACCACCATGAACCAGAACTGAGCAGTGCTCTAGAAAAATACTTTAAAAAGAATAAATTATAGGTAAGTTTATACGTCACAGGTACTAGAAAGAGAGTACTTCCCTCAGAAAGTACCCAAACAATCTATTTTTAACTGTACAACATGTTCCAGGATATTATTGGGTTATGTTATTTTGCTCTAGAAAAGAATGTAAGTAGTAAAATTTTCAAGTATCTTGCAGTATTCAATTGGTCTTTGTGATTTGTGTTCACTGTAAGTATTCTGCTTTGTGATGTTTCCTTTTAAGCATAGTGAAAAACAATTATAGTCAAATTTAAACTAATGAAAACGAAAATAAAAGATATTAAAATAGTATCTCTTACAAATAAGAAGCCTTTATCTGGTCAAATTCTAAATCCATGGAGAAGTTAATTGATGACAGTCCATTGCATAATATTCTGCCTGCTTTCCTTCAAATTCAAATGATACGTGTGTGTGTGTGTGTGTGTGTGTGTGTGTGTGTGTGTGTGTGTGTGTGTGTGTGTGTGTTGTAAAACAGAGAATGGTATATCCCTAATCCTTTTTGTTTATTCCATAGTTTTAGGAAAAACCCAGATTCACAACGTATGTCCCTGAGTTCATCACAATGTTGGATGTGCAAAGTAAAATGGGTAAAATTCATTCATCAATGTCCATATCAAATCACTGTTCAACCAATCACAAGTTCAGATCAATGAGCAGTAATTAGAGAGGAGTGGAAGATGATGTTCCAGTGACCACAGAAAGGCAAAGGAACCAGAAACTAATATGATGACAGACCACATTTTTTCATCATTATTAGAATTACCCTGTAAATTACTACCTCTATTGAGTACTTACTCAAATCAGTGACTCCATTGAATAAGACACCAATATCAATAACCATTATTTTTTCATTTAGATTTTGTCTTTTTGTTTGGTTATGAGGTAAAACTTTAAATCTGAACACTATATTTCAGAGAAAAGTGAAAGTCTTTGCATATACCACTAAGTAAAGTTTGCATCATTAAATCAGACTAATTCTGTCTGAAGAGAGCGATGAATCTGTGTAAAGTCCCAAGGAATTATTTGTTTAAACTTAGTGAGGCTGGACTCAAATATTTACTCTGATATTCAACTCACAGGTCTCACTAAAGGGATTTATACAGGTAAGAAACCCCCACTGATTATTTTTACACCTAGTTAGTGACTCAGAATAACTGATGTGTAGCTGAAGTTTATGTATGTTATAATTAAAACAAAACTCCACTTCAAAATGTCCTAGAGTTGCTCAATTATATGTTAAAACTGAAACAAATATAAAAACTTCAATAAATACATTTTCTTCCAAGAAATGACACACTGTGACTTTTTTGTTATTGTTGGGTTTGATGTTTTTGCCTCTAAGGAGGTCAGCAATATGGAAACATAAAGGCCAATTTAATTTGTGCATCTGCGGCTGCCAAGTATTTTAATTCAGACAGCTGTGACTGAAGAGTTAATATTTTACTTGTCAAAATCCAAAAGAAGGCCAGTGAATCACTCTAATTCTCATTAAGAGGCTTTCCCCCAGTAGCACCCTAATTCAAAATAATGAAAGTAGAGACTGAGTGCGATTCTAATACCAGTTGAGACCTATCTTTTAATATTTCTCCAGTGATGGATTAGGGATCGGGGAAATTCATCTCAGATCATAGAGCCTAATTTAATAAGGGATCATTCCAAGAGTATTGCATTTTATAATAATGTCATTTAATGTGTCGTCTTCCATTTTTACTGTCCCATATGTATGCTTACACGATGGTGCCATAGGGATAAACTTTTAAAGAACCAGGATCATTTTTAGTTTTCATTTTCCTTAAGTAGGGGGCCCATCAATGAAAACATCCATTAGTGCCTTTATTATCACAATCTAAAAGAGTGAGAGAAATGCCTGGTTTGGAGGAAAACTTAATAGAACTGTAAGTAAATATTCAACTTTTTACTGAGTCTCAAGTATTGAAGAGAGTGAAAATATTTAAAAGGTTTTAAATAAATCAAATTTCATCAATCTAATATATTACAATAACAAAAGCCTGGCAATCTACTGGCTTAAAATACACAAAAAAAACTGCATTCTAAAATTCTAAGCTTGCCTTCTCCTCTTGCTCCTCATTTTTGACTGATTTACAAGGCGAGTGAAGCTTTAATAACTGCTTAGTAAGGGCTAATTATTCATGCTGCCTAACTTTAGGGAAATAATATGAAGGGCTATTTTTTTGTAAATTGCACCTACTTACTCAATGAGGAAAACAAATTGCCAGAAACAACATTAGATGAAGTACTTAACTTTATTATTTTATATTAACATCTAAGTGTGTTTAATCAACTTTGCTATTTTTATCTTGGCATTATAGTGAATGTAAAACACTTGTATTACTAGGGCACTAGTTAAGCAAGTTCAGGTCAGAGCATTGTAACCATATAAATGTCAATACGTTATTATTGGCTATAACTCCTACAGCAGCAGCAGGGGTGTGCTTAACCACAATTGTGTTCCACAAAGCCTTTAGGACAGCTGTGTAATAATAAGTAAGTTTCCTTTCAAATATATTCTCATGATTGGTTCTTTACCTTTGGATAACATCTTTAATAGTTTCCTTTTCCCAGCTGATGGCATTAGTTTAAACAAATAAACTCAATGGCTCTAAATTACTCCCTAGGAATGTTACTTTGTTGTAAACATTAATCTGATTATTGCCATTTTACAAAAAAAAAAAGTCTTTGTCGAAATAAAACAAATTTTAGTAGTTCTGAAACGCTTATGCTTTTGTGAATCTTTTCCTGTGTGTGTTTGCAATTCAGTTATCTTCCAGGTATTGCAACTGTTTTAAAGTTTTTCTTAAATTATAAAATAAATCTTATTATCTCATAGTCTTTGGTTTATTTTATTCTAACCTTGCATAAAATATATCTTCTTGCTGTTTTTCCTACTGTTTCAGGATTTTGATTCCTATTTTTTTTCTTCTTTTTAATGTGTTGTATTATCTATTGTAACCTAAAATAATTCCCTGGAGACTTAAAAAAAAAAAAAAACATTTCTTTTCTTCTTTTATCATGTTTCCCTTTTAACTATCTTTATTTCCATTTATTCAGTTTATATTCTGTTACCCATTTCATCTTCTCTTTTCATGCTTTATTCTTTCAATAAGAAAAAAAATCCCAAGTGATCCCACTGATAAGAATAATGTAGTGTATATACACATTTTGGCACCTGGAACCCCTTTATGGAAGCGATAGAAGGAGGGAAAAGTTGTAATATTCAAAAACATGTTGATAAGTCAGAAAAAGAGTGTTATTCCCTAGAATAATTAGAAGTGATTATTTCAATCTCACATGAAGTGGTGTACATAGGGTACAAAATAAAAAAGCAAATGCTATGCTTAATAGGTTAGGAAAATAATCATAGTCTATTCTGACATACTTTGTCTAATACTCTGCTTCTTGCTTTCTAAAGTCTAATTCATCCCTTTTGGTTTCAAAAGTCAAATGTTATAGAGAAATTACACTTAAATTATTTTTATTCTGTCTGTTTTAATGTGAAAGGATCATATCCTATTTCACATAGTTCACTCATTATTATTGAAAACAATATTATAACATTCTTAATCTTTACTATAATCAAATTAACATTCCTTTTTGTAACATGTTTATTTATTTTACTCAACAATAGGACTCTTAGAATAGTCACAACAAGATGTACAAGCTGACATTCTATGTTCACTTGGAAGCTAGAAAACCTTTGTATGAGACCACAAAATCATCTCTCCACATACTACAATTAGGAGTTCAAAGATATATGATTGTTTTTTTCCATAACATGCAAAATTAGCTTGCTAAATAATAAGTAAGGTTCTAATAACTAAAAAGACTGGCTCTGAACTTGCTTCCATGGTGGCAAAAAAAAAAAAAAAAAAAAGACCAGTATGTTCAGATGAAATTGAATGGAACAATGTTTATATACAAACTTTCAAGAGAAAACTCACAGATGATGAATGAATCAAGATGACATGAGAGTGCAGAAACTTGTCACAATATGAAAGGCACATCCCAAATATAATATACAGATGCAAAAGTGAAAACATTCAACCCAGAACTACATGGAGTTTGAGGGACTGATCTCAGCATGCTGATCAGAAGAGTCATTTTTATTTTCTTTAATGCTTTTTTAAAAATCTACATTGAATCATTATCAGTTTTCAGTTGTCTTTTTACTCCATTAAGATGACCTCCAAATTTTAGTTCTGTTTTCACTTAATTTATTAGTGTTTGTTTGTTTCGACTCAATCATAATGTAAAAGCCAAATTTACTTTGTCAGCATTTTTGACCCTGAGAAAATTTTCTTTTTAAGAAAAGCAGAGTAACCGTTATATTGAAATTTACAAAGAAAAAGATCTAGTGAGTAAAATAGTTAATGGTACTATTCCCAGAGATTAAAGTTACCAAATAAAACATATTTCTAGAGAAATTAAGTAAACATATTTAATAAAAAATGTCTTCCAGAAAATCAATATTCTTTTAAAACTTGATGGTGCATTAGAAACAGCATATCCATTAAACTAGATCACTCACAGGCACCTAGTCCCCATGACTATACACCTTAATTCTCTTGCTAACCTACTCCTTACTAGAATAACTTCTCAATGATAAGCCTACTTGGAAATAGTTAAATGAACAGAAATTACTGTTTTTTTTTTTCCCTTGGGTTGATTTGGCCTTAAAGAAAGCATTAAACTCTGTCCCATTAAAGGTTTTTGCTTAGTATATGTACAGCCCTTCGAACTTCCCTACAACCACACAATAATAAGGTACCACTATTTCCATTTGTAAATATAGCTCTAGCTGCTTCTCAAAGACCACATTTTAATAAGTGGCAGAGCTTAGACTTTAACTCATCGTTTGATACTAAGTTAGGGGCACCATTCCACTTAGCAGGATAAAAAACTGAAGTGAAAACTGGAGACATGTGGTTTGTTCCTGAAAATAAATTCTTTGTCTATTATGGTGTTACTGTTAAAAATGGCCTCCCGTAGGGCCCACAGGAGGCTATTACATAGTGTATTAGATTGTTTAAACCTCTTATCCTTTTTTCACATTCAGCCTAAATCATTCCATTATATTTCTTTCTGGCCACCGTGGTGCTATGACTTTTAAATCTATTCTATTTCAAACATTTTATAAATGCATATAATTTCTTCTCATCTCTTTTGGGTTAGGGCATATATAATTAGCTCCTTTCTTCAAATTTCCAGATCTTTTTTACATAGACTGGAGTCCAGTTTTTTTATAAGCCACTCAACCTCCCCCAAAGTAGTTCTCTCTAGCTTGCAAATAATCAGCTACCCAAGAAGTACAAAGATAAGTGTTCTTCTATGCAAGCCCATTATTTAAGCCTATTATAGAAATAGTTCTCAAATACTACAATAATTTATTTATTTGGTTGTATGTAGAACATCTATTGAATTTTTGACTTGATAATTACTTTTTGATTTTGACTACTTCTTACAGGTTACTTATGGAAGAAAGTTCAGTTTATTTTGTTTAGTACATTTCCCCTATAAAGCAGGTTCTTACTATTTAGATGAAGAGGTTGTTCAAAACTATTTGCAAAATGACTGCATATTGTTCAGTTGTGTTCTTCATCATCTTCTTTGTCTCCACCTTCTTCTTCCCTCTTTATTGCCACCAGGGTTATTGCTGGAGCTCAATGCCACACTGAATCCAAGGAGATAGAGAAGGAGAAAGATACCCGTAGACCTGCTTCATTGCTTGTGAAGCTTCTCCCCTGCCGTTAGGAGAACCCCTGGTCCTTGTACATGATAACTTGTGCTCAACCAGGTGTACCACCACCAGGTCCCCTCCATTTCTTAAATATCCTTTTAACATTTTCCTAACATCTGAAGTATTTTGACATATGTCACCTTTGCTACATTTTAAGGGATATATATATGTATATATATATCCCTTAAAGAAAAAATTATATATATATATATATATATATATATATATAATTTTTTCTTTTGTTCTTGCTTTTGTTTTACCAGAGCACTGATCAGCTCTGGCTTATGGTGGTGCTAGGGAGTGAAACTGGGAGTTTAGAACCTCTGGTATGGTTGCCATTTGCATAGCCATTAAGCTTTCTCCATAGTCCTTTCTGGGTTAAATTTGCAGGGTCATAGGAGAAAAATATTTCCTGAATATTCTCTGAACTTCTCTCTGTTCTCTACTGTGACTCGCTGGGCTTCTTGTTTCTCCCATAAACACAATGTTTACTTTAGATATAGACTCTACTTTGCCAGGAGGCAAATAGAAAATTGTCTATTTGTAGAGGCATGCCACTTGCTTTTTAAAAATCATTGAGGTTCATTACTAGTCAGGGAATAAAACCTCAAATTTTAAAATTAGTGACAAAGTAAATGATCAGTGTAAATATCCCAAAGCAGTATTACATGGAACTATAATCCCACTAAAATTCTCCATGGAAGAATGAAAAAGGAAAGATACTGAGTGTCATGGGGGAAGATACTTTAAAAACAAAACCAGAGTAAAGCAGACCAGAAGATACACAGCTAAATTAGAACTTGCTGGCTCTGGTTAGGGCGATCACTCTTTATCTCCACCCTCTGTGAGAACTTCCTCAACTGTTCATAGATTGGAGCAAACTCTAACCTACATGTTGCAACAACCTGGCCTTGCAGATCTGCAGTGAAATTTTTTCAGTCAAGTTGTTAAGAATTTGTAAGAGCCAAATTGCAGTGCTATAAAAGTGTACTCCATTCCAATTTCTTTTGTTTTCTAATGAAATGTTGTTGTTGCCGTCATGGGTTTTCTTTTGATCACCTAATGCCAGACAGGCTAACCAGTGATTTCCTTAGTAATTATGATTAGCATATGATAGGGGATAAATAGCTCCTGCAGCAAAGAAACCATCGGGAAGATAAAAATGGGAGCAGAGAGGCCATTGTCAGTCCATCAGGCCCTCAACTGATTATAAATTCTGCTCTAACCAGCATTGCAGATTAAAGAGCAGAGAGCTTCTTTCTCACAGCTTCTTTCCTGGTGTATTGTGTCTGCATGTCATAGAGAATCCTAGAGCTAAATTTGTCCTTATCTACCAGAACTCCTAAATATAAGAAAACAAGGAATGCCATTTAATTTTAATTTCCCTCTTCTGAAAATGTCCTCATTGTTTATGGATTCTTGCAGTTATACAAAACCCTCAAATTTTAAATTTGAAGGTCAAATCCGAAAAGTGTAGTCTCTATTTAACAATGTTATAATTATGACTGAGGTCATAGTCTATCTTTCACAACTCAAAACCTTCACAAAGTCTTGTGTCCAAATGTTTCAATTTATAAGATTAAAAAAGTTAACCAAAAAAAAAAAAAAAAGAGAGAGAGAGAGAATATTTGATTTTCAAAATGTCTCCAGACAGCTGGCTGATTCGATGATGGGAATTATCTGTAAGGTTAAAAATTACTTCAGGGGGTGTCAGGCGGTAGAGCAGTGTGTTAAGCACACAAGGCCCGAAGCTCAAGGACCAGAGCAAAGATCATGGTTCAAGCCCCCTGCTCCCCACCTGCAGGGGAGTCGCTTCACACGCGGTAAAGCAGGTTTGCAAGTGTCTATCTTTCTCTCCCCCTCTCTGTCTGCCCCCCTGTCTCTCCATTTCTCTCTGTCCTATCCAACAATGCCATAAATAACAACAATAATAATAACCACAACAACCATAAAACAAGGGCAACAAAGGGGGAAAAATGGTTTCCAGGAGCAGTGGATTCACCGAGCCCCAGCAATAACCCTGGAGGCAAAAAACAAAAAAATTATTTCAGGGGAAACCACTTAAAAAAAATCGGTAGCACAGCAGGTTAAGTGCACATGGCATGAAACATAAGGACCAGCGTAAGGATCCAGGTCCAAGCCCCCGGGAGCAGGGGAGTCGCTTCACAAGTGGTGAAGCAGGTCTGCAGGTGTCTATCTTTCTCCCTCTCTGTCTTGCCCTCCTCTCTCCATTTCTCTCTGTCCTATCCAACAACGATGACATCAATAACAACAACAATAATAACTACAACAATAAAAAAGGCCAACAAAAGGAAATAAATAAATACATATTTTAAAAAACAAAAAAAATATTTTTATTAATTTATTATTGGATAGAAGCAGAGAGAAATTGAGAGAGGAGGAGGATATAGAGAGGGAGAGAGATAGACATCTGTGGCCCTGCTTCAACAGTCATGAAGCTTTCCCTCTGTCGGTGGGGACCAGGGGCTTGAACCTGTGTCCTTGTGCATTACAATGTGTGCAACTTAACCAGGTGCACCACCACCTGGTCCCAGCAGTGTAATAATTTTTCTAAGTTTTATTTTACTAATTTTTCATTTTATTTGATGGAAGAGAAACTTAGAGGAAAGAGGGAGGTAGGGAGGGAGGAAGATAGGGAGAGGGAGTGGGGAGAGGGAGAAGAGGGAGAGAGAGAGAGAGAGAGAGAGAGAGAGAGAGAGTGAAACTTGCAGACCTGATACACTGCTTGTGAAGATTTCCCCCTGTAAGTGAGGACCGGGGACTTGAACCCAGGTCCTTGCGCATTGTAATGTGTGCACTTAACCAAGTGCACCATTACCTGGCTCCCCACCAGCAGTGTAGTAGAGTTCCTCTCTCCACATCCTCTCCCACACTTATCTTCTCTTATTTTATTAATGGAGCCCATTCTCAAAATCTAGCAACAGACTTTGTCCAGTGTTAAAAAATATCTTGAAATGAAGTGATGCAGTAGTATGAAAGAGAAATGAATGTATGTTCAAAATGTACTTAGGGAAATGGGTAAGACTTAGTGACTGCTTTCTCTCTATTTAAGAAACAAAGCAAGGGAAAATACAGGTGAAAACATTAATAAGCCATGCTCTATTTCAGCAATTCTAAGGATTCAAAAGGGGAAGGTGGGAGAAGCTTAAAGTGGGGTGAGGCCACTGCCCTATGGTAGACAGAAATAGCACTTTGATGGAAGGTGTCCTGTGGTCCGGGAAGTGGCGCAGTGGTAAAGCTTTGGACTCTCAAACATGAGGTCCTGAGTTCAATCCCCAGCAGCACATGTGCCTGAGTAATGTCGCATTCTTTCTCTCTCCTCCTATCTTTCTCATAAATAAATAAAATCTTAAAAAAAAAAAAAAAAAAAACAAGGGAAGATGTGGTGTCCTAACACCTATTTGGAGGAAGTGTAAAAATTGGGGAGGAGATGTACCTCTGTGTAATGCAGCATTTCCTCAATAAATTATACTTTCAAAAACTTGGTGACTAGAAGGATGTTAGTGGTAAAAGTTTCTAGGTAAACATACTGTGGTGGTCCAGGAAGTAGCACAGTGGTAAAGCACTGGACTCTCAAACATGAGGTCCTGAGTTCAATCCCCGGCAGCACAAGTACCAGAGAGATGTCTGGTTCTTTCTCTCTCCTCCTAACTTTCTAATAAATAAATAAAATATTTTTAAAACAATTATTAAAAAAAAGAATACATACTATGGCGAGATGGGGTACTGGGTTAAAAATGGGAAATTCCTTCCAGAATGACAGAGATAGAATCTAGAGTTTGGAGAGTCAGGCGGTAGCACAGTGGGTTAAGCGCAAGTGGCGCAAAGCACAAGGACTGGCATAAGGATCCGGGTTTAAGCCCCGGCTCCCCGCCTGCAGGGGAGTTGCTTCACAGGTGATGAAGCAGGACTGCAGGTGTCTATCTTTCTCTCCCCCTTTCTGTCCCCTTCTCTCTCCATTTCTCTCTGTCCTATCCAACGACATCAATAACAACAACAATAATAACTACAACTATAATAAAAAAAAGGAAACAAAAAGGAAAATAAATAAATATAATTTTTTTAAATTTTATTATTAAAAAAAAGAATCTAGAGTTTGTGCCATATAATCACCAGAACACACACACATACAAGTCATCCTTTCCACTATCGCTGTCTTGTCTAGTCTTGACCTTGCCACTGAGAAGATGGATAATAAGCCAATAAATAATTATGTATCATATGGCAAAAGCTAAAAAAATATATATTAAGAAAAGAGGAAGTGAAAAGAAAGATGCAAAGAACAACTAAAGGATTATTATCCAAACAACTGGAAGAGTTTTATCTCATTAGCTAAAAACAGAGGATCACTAAACTCAGGAAGTTGATTTAGACAACAGGGGACTGGTTATATAAATTATGTTTATCTATAACAGGTTCCTATGCATCTGTTAACAAGAATGAGATAGATCTAAATGAACCATATGGCAATAGTTTGTGTCCTATAATCCCATTTTTGTAACATATATTTATTTATACAAAATTAATCAAAATACATAGACTAACGTCTGGGGAAAAATACCCCGGAAAGCTATTTATAAGGAAAAGAGTATGGGAGTGAGGGGGAAGCTGAAACATTTCACATCTTATACTCTGAGTGTTATAAGTATTTTTTTTTTATGCTGGAAATGCAATCACATCATATTTTAATTTTGTATAGCAAACAGAACATCTTAATTCAGTGAGATGGAGCAGCAGAACTGCTATCACAATACCATACATGCCACAGCAGTTACTAATTCCAGACTCCAGAAAACAAAGTTTCTCTATTGAACCAAAAGAAAAACGGGGTATTAAATAGTGAGTTTTGGTAACGGTTATTACCACTTCACGGCTGACAAAATAACTCACTTGGATAGTGCCCTGTTTTGCCATGCATGCAACCCAGGTTCAAGCCCAGTCCCCACTGCGTTTGAAGGAAACTTTGGTGCTCTGGTCTTTTTCACTCTCTCTTTGCCTCTCTATCTCTGTCAGAGAGAGAGAGAGAGAGAGACCAGAGGCCTGCTCAGCTCTGCCTGATGGTGGTAAATTATTTCCAGGGACCTTAAGAACTCTAAAACAGTTACGAGCAATAGAAACAGCTTTCAGAAATAACAAGAATATCACAGAGGCAAAAACCACAGGAAACACAAGTCACAAAAAAACTCTGGTCCTTTTGCACCACATCAGGGGTGCTATTTAGAGCAAAACAGGCAACTGTCCTTGGAAGCTCATGCCCAGAGATCAGCTCCCCAAAGAGAGACATGCGTTTCAAAGTTTTCCTTCCATACCAACCTTAATCTATTTGTGATTCTGAATCTATGCAGCAGACTTCTGTATAGCAATTGCTTATAAAGCTAAGATTGCCTATATCTTGTCTTAGGAAAGGAGAAGAGGGAAAATAAGATGTATTAAGTGATTCTCACATTACCAACCACTGTACTGAAATATTGTGTAGTCAATTTAGTTAAGCAAATAACAGGCTCCAGCAGTTTGCATGTTGTAAACTATTATATGAAACCTTTTTTTAAGTGTAGCATTAGAGCTCTAGGCAACAACCAGATTCATTCATCTTTGTTTCCAAGCTTGCTAGCTTGGGACCAGGCACCTACTAGCTAGTAGGTGATCAATAAATGTTACAGGTTGATGGCACAGGCAACAAGAGATCATTCATGGGAACACCGTGAATGCAAATCCCACAAACGAAGAATAAATATAAGTACCAGCTATGGCCTCGGTATATGCAGCACTTCATTCAATCAGTGGTGTTCGTTGTTTAGTAGATGAGAAAACTGAAGTCCAGCAATACTGACTTGTATTGTGGTCCTTTTGGCAATCAGAAAATTTAGGTTAGACCTAATCTACCTGATTCCTTACTGCATAGCCTCTTCTCTTTAGCCCCAGCAACTCCTCAAAACAAAGTCTGGGGGACAAATTCTGTTGCACCTAGTTGAGTGCACATATTATAGTGTGCGAGGACCCAGGTTTGAGCCCCCAAGTCCCCATCTGTAGAGGGATGTAGTGGGGAAATAGCGCTGCAAAATTGTGTGTCTATCTCCCACTTCCTCCTCAATTGATCTCTGTCTCTAATTATGGTAGTTATCTTTGGGGGGCCAGAGGGTGGGGATACAGAACTTTCGTGGTGGGTATGGAACTATACATTTGTAATCTTACAATCTTGTAACATACTATTAATAACAAAAAATATATTTTTTAAAAGTCATCTCTCTCTACATAAAATAAATATATAGGGGTAGGGTGGTAGCATACCTGGTTGAACACACATGTTACAATGTGCAAGGACCCAGGTTCTAGCCCCTGGTCCCCACCTGCAGGAGAAAAGCTTTATGAGTGGTGAAGCAGAGTTGCAGGTATCTCTCTTTCTTCCTTTCTTTTTTTTCCTCTCTTTCTTTCTTTCTTTCTTTCTCTCTTTCTCTCTTTCTTCCTTTCTTCCTTCCTCTTTATCTCCCCCTTCTCACTCAATTTCTGGCTTTCTCTACACAATAAATAAATAAAGATTAGAAAGCATTAAAAAATAAATAATATATGTTTTAAAATAACTTATAAAAAACAAATTTTGAGACTGTTATAAAGGAATGTATGTAATCTGCATATTTGAGTTTTGTGTATCTTATTTGTTTAAAGAGCACGTATAAGAACAGGGGAGATAGTATAATGGTTATGCAAATAGACTATCATGCCAGTACTCCAAGGTCCTAGGTTTAATTCCCTGGACCACTAAAAGCCAGAGCTGAGCAGTGCTCTGGTAAAAAAAATATAAATAAAAATAATAATATAAAAGAAAATTTAAGGAGCAAATGTTCAAGATGTTTTATGGATGTTAATTTTACTTGGCTCCATGGTACAGTATAAACAGTCCACTTTCCTAAGTTTAATGTGTTTTTTATGTGACTATTAAAAGATCTCACTGGAATTTTTTTTTTCATGTATGCCCTGGAGATAATCTGTAAACTGTGTTTACAGATACCCCACCTGGATTTAACCTAACACAATTCACATTACAAGAGCATTCAAACTCCAGGAGTTTGTCTCATGTCATAAAGAAGTATGCCTTGGAGCTGGGTGGTGGCACACCTAGTTTAGCGCACATGTTATGGTGTGCAAGGACCTGGTTTCGAGCCCCGCAATCCCCACCTGGAGAGGGGAAGCTTCATGAGTGGTAAAGCAGGGCTGCAAGTAACTCTCTGTCTCACTCTATCTCTATCTCCCCATTCCTTTCAATTTCTGGCTGTCTCTATAAAATAAAAATAAAGATCAAATCAATGGGGTTTAAAGTCAATAATATTTATACACCTTCCCCATGTTTGGGAGCTAACCTCTTCCCTGATGTAGCTTTGTTGCCCTTTTTCCAGCCATGATATCATCTCCCCAGACAATAACTTGGATCCACCTGCATATCAAATGTCAGGTTAAGGCAAAAACTAGTATAGTCATAGGCCCTTTGGAATATAACTAAAATATAACTACCTTCAAAACAGAGACCTCAAATCTTCATCTGCAATATTCCAGCCATTAGGCTCATTATTAGTCAACAATTCGTTTGGCTTTATACGTTAACTCTTTTTTCAGCTTCCAGATACTACCAGGATGCCAACCTGATTGCCCTGGGCAGACGATCAATCCCACCAATGTGTCCTGGAGCCCCACTTCCTCAGAGCCCTGCCCCACTAGGGAAAGAGAGAGGTAGGCTAAGAGTATGGATCAATCTGCCAGTGCTCATGTTCAGCAGGGAAGCAATTACAGAAGCCAGACCTTCCACCTTCTGCATCCCACAATGACCTAGGGTCCATACTCCCAGAGAGATAAAGAATAGGAAAGCTATGGGGGAGGGGAGGGGAGACAGAGTTCTGATGGTGGGAATTGTGTGGAGTTGTACCCCTCTTATTTTATGTTTTAAGGTAGGATTCTGTGTTGGGAACATGTGTGAGCCTGATAGAGCTTAGGGAGAACCACCCCCATCTTTGGATGGAGGTCTGAGAAGATAACTTCTTGGTAAGTCTCTCTCAACTGAGGTGAGCATAAGGGGGGAAACTCAGACTTGGTTTTTTCCTTCTTGACTCTCGGGCCCACAGATACCCCAGTACTTCCCTCCATTAACTGCAGGCCATATGGCCACAGATTCACTCATTCAAAGTCACCTTCTGATCACAGAAGAACACACCTTATCACACACTTCATCACACACCTCAGACCCCAGACAAGAGAAATGCCAAACTATATGGCCTTTTGATATCCATCTTCTCTCTGTCTCACCCTACGGGTTTAACCCCTATTCTTCTCTCAAATACCTTTGGATAATTAAGTTGCTTGTGTTATGGAAAATAACTGTCTTGTATCTCATCAATTCCTGTCAAACCAACCCCCTACCTTAGGGGCATGCTGATTGTTAAGAAACCTGTAATTTCTGTCATATTGCAACAATAATTACCTCCATTGCTTTTCTATTTAACTCATGTCAATTTTGCTAATAAACGAACTCTAGGATTCTGGGACTCTAAGGACTCAGATTCTAGATTCACGCTAAGAGTCCCCTGGTGTCTTTTACTTCGTGTCACCCCTGTCGTGAGCGAGAAAGAACCAGCCCATTACCTTTCCCCTGGAGGACACCCTGCCGGAGAAGGAGAGAGACACCCCGAAAGATTCTGTATCTTTTTTTAAAATTATTATTTATAAAAAGGAAACACTGCCAAAAACCATAGGATAAGAAGGGCACAACCAGAACTCTGTATCCCATCCCATCCCCTGAGAGCTTTCCTATTCTTTGGAGGTTCAGGCATGAGACTCTCTTTGCAAAACCATTATTCTATCTATCCCCACCTAAATCATTTTGTTTTCTTTCTTTTTTTTTTTTTCAGGCTTATGGTGGCATGAGGGATTGAACCTGGGATTTAGCTTTCCTATTCTTTATCCCTCTGGGAGTACAGACCCAGGGTCATTGTGGGATGCAGAAGGTAGAAGGTCTGGCTTCTGTAATTGCTATTAGCCAGACCTTCTACCTTCTGCATCCCACAAGGACCTTGGGAATAGGAAAGCTATCAGTGGAGGGGATGGGATATGGATTTCCGATGGTGGGAATTGTGTTGAGTTATACCCTTCTTATCCTATGGTTTTGTCAATGTTTCCTTTTTATAAATTTTCTTTAAAATACACACACACACACACACACAAAGAATAGTGTGAAAGAAGAATCTGACACCACTAAAGTGCTCTACATAAAGTGTGTTTAGGCATACAATTTTTTAAAAGATTTTATTTATTTATGAGAAAGACAGGAGGAGAGAGAAAGAACCAAACATCACTCCGGCACATGTGCTGCCAGGGATCGAACTCAGGACCTCATGTTTGAGAGTCCAAAGCTTTACCACTGTGCCACCTCCCAGACCACAGCATACAATCTTTTTAATTTGAGAATAATAACATCATGATTAACAATGTGGAGCATTTATTTTGTTATTTTTATGTTCTGCTAAAGTTTCAGAAATAACACAGATGCAACAACTGCTTTATTATTGGATTGTCAATAGATATTGTTAATTCAATGATGACACCATGATTTAAGTTAAATACACATTACCATTTGGCTCATTAAAAAAAAAATAGGAACGCTATCAGGGGAGGGGAGGGGATACGGAGTTCTGGTAGTGGGAATTATGTGGAGTTGTAGCCCTCTTACCTTATGGTTTAGTCAATGGTTCCTTTTTATAAATAAAAATTTAAATAAATAAATAAAAGAAGTATACCTCAGCAACTCTCCCATGCCGCACACCCTTCTGCTTCTCATACTGGGTCAGATTTTCTCACACTGAAATGTTTTCTCAGTTGTATAGGCAAGTATGTGTGTGTGTAGTGGTGGGGGGGTTGACTTTTTTTAAGACATACTTTGAAAAGTCCCAGCCCTTCTCCTGGAACTATTCACTTCCTGACAAGAAGAATTTCCAATAGGCTACCATGTCCTTGAATCCATTTACACTGCACATCTCTCCCCATTACAAGCTTTGAATATGTCCCTCTCCCTTGTGCACCCCATCCTCCTCCTCCTTCTAGTCTTCTCAGGAATCTGGACATACACACAAAAAAAGGGCTAAGAGCAGGTCCCTCTGCTGCACTTAACTTCCCTCTACTGTAGTCTTCCTATGGGTATTTTGGATAACAGTGTAAAACCAATGGGACCCAAATACCCTCAAGTTTCAGCTTGTACGCTTTCCTTCACTCCTGTCAACTTTCGCCAAAGGACTACCCTCTGATTCATATCCCACCTCCTATTTCCTCCAACCTACTCCTCCCTCACTGAGTCTGTGATTCCATGTCTCCAAACATTTCCTAAAAAGCCTGCTTGTGACCACATTCAATAAATCAAACTCAGCCTCCTCTGAACTGAATCTTGCAGCATCACTGACACAAGTAACTTCCATCTCCTCCAGATACACCCTTCCCTACTGCCCAGAAACCACTAAGCTTTCTCCTACATCCAAGGTCTCCCTGTTCAATTGTTTTCAGGGCTCCTCTTGCTCTTGTCAACATTAAATGAGGGTGCACCCAGGCCTTCCCCCCCAGCCATCTCCTTTCTATTCTGCTTCTTCTTACAAAACTTACTCCCTCATAACTTCAGCTAAAGTTACACATCCCCAACCACAGTCCAGCATCTCTTCTGTGTACCTCCTCCCACTTCAGTTTATGGGCCTGCCAATCATGTCTGCCTCCTATCTTTTCCATCCTGACAGGTCCATAATTGAATTACTCTTCTCCCACTGTCCTCCTTAAGTGTTGCCAATGCTAGTAAAAACAGCACTGTCCAAATAGCTGAGCTCCAAAACAGAAGTCTACCTTGATGTTTCTAATTCCTCACTCCCTGCCCTCACTGTATCACCAACCTTACTTTTTTCTGATGCCTGGGCACCTCTAGAATTCATTTGTTCTCTCCTTTCACTGTCAAACCTCATCTCACATCCCATCCAGGATAGTAGACTTTCCAACTGTCCTTATTCTCTTTCTATTCGTGCAACACCCAAGAATCACAAGGACTTTTCAAAGTGTGCCTTTAAAAAGGCAATCCTGGGTCCATACTCCCAGAGGGATAAAGAATAGAACTCTCAAGTTGGGAGGGGGAAGGACAGGCAGATGGGATAGGGAGTTCTGCTGGTGGGGATTGTGTGGAATTATACCCCTCTTAACATATGATCTTGTCAATATCTCCATTTTATAAATAAAAAATTAAATAAAAAGAGGGAAAAAATACCCAAAGTTGAAAACAATGTTAAGAAAATAAATAAAAAGCAACCCCCCACACACACACACACACACTAGCCCATACAACTGAGAAAAATCTTTCAGTGACTTCCCACTGGTCCTTTGTTATTGTTGTTAACCAGAATACTGTGAACCAGAATACTTATGGTGGTGCTGGGCACTGAACCCGGCACCTCTGGTGCCTCATTCATGAAAGACTTTCTACATAAAAATTATGTTATCTCCCCAGCCTTCCCCCAGCTTATTCCACTACCTTTAATCATTGCTGGTCTACATCCTACCAAAACAATGTCAGCAGTCTCTTAACAGTTTTTATTTCTTTTTTAAAAATTATTATTTGAGATTAGAAGCATCCAATAGCACAGCTATATACAAGATACTGGGTACTGTACAGCAAACCATAACAAAAGGACTTTTCAAAGTTAACCAAATTACCAAATAATGTGATGATAACATTAACTATCAATTGTCTTTTTGAACCCTAAGACAGCAGGAACCTCACATCTCCACTATAGAGCCTCTACTTCCCCCAGTCCTGCAACCCTTGGATAGGGCCCACTTTCCCGTATGCATCTCCAATCCATACCAAATAATATTGCATCTGCCGATCACAACCTAACCAACGCAACGATTGCCACCTCAACATGCTTCACCTCAGACTGTGTCCAGAGACTTCACATGTGGAATGACAACCCTTCAGCTTCATTACTCGGGTGAGACCTTTCCTTTTATAGTACACTCTAATTCCATCTCAGGTGGTTCTCTTTCTAACAAAGTCCCAAAACCTAGATATACACCAGTTTCTGTGAGAGAGAGCTTATGTTCACACGTATCCATAAACAACTGCAAAATATATACCTGAAAGCAGAAGTACACTAGAGTTTGCAGTGAGTACCTCCCTAACACTTCCTCTCCACTATTCCAAGCTTGGGATCCATGATTGCTCAACAATTTGTTTGGCTTTGTATGTTAACTCTCTTTTCAATCACCAGGTTCCAGATGCCATCAGGATGCTAGCCAGGCTTCCCTGGATTGAAGACCCCACCAATGTGTCCTGGAGCTCAGCTTCCCCAGAGACACACCCTACTAGGGAAAGAGAGAGGCAGACTGGGAGTATGGACCGACCAGTCAACGCCCATGTTCAGCGGGGAAGCAATTACAGAAGCCAGACCTTCTACCTTCTGCAACCCTCAATAACCCTGGGTCCATACTCCCAGAGGGATAGAGAATGGGAAAGCTATCAGGGGAGGGGATGGGATATGGAGATTGGGTGGTGGGAATTGTGTGGAGTTGTACCCCTCCTACTCTATGGTTTTGTTAATTAATCCTTTCTTAAATAAATTTTTTAAAAATTATTATTTGATAAGACAGAGAGAAATGGAAAGGGGAGTGGGAGGTAGGGAGAGAGAAAGCTAGACTCAGTAAACTTGTTACACTGCTCGTAAAGTGTCCCCCTCCCCATACAGGGGGGAATACAGAGGGAGGAGGTGGTGGTGCACCCAGTTAAGCACACATATGAGGGGTGGTTCTTGTGCATGGTCACATGTGTGCTTAACCAGGTATATCACTGCCTAGACTCTAACATCTCCTAACACTGAATACACTGACCAATGTTTCCATACTTTAATCAACACATTCAAGAACTTTCTGATGATATTAACACTTCAACTTTACTCTACTGCAACTCTTATTAGGAAAATTGACCCCCAAATTTACTTTCAGTGCAATAGACTATAGAAAGTACTTGAAAGTTTCCACACTATATAGGGAGAATTGTGAATTGTATTGCATCTGGTTAAAATACATGTGCAATCTAGTAATAAATCTGTTTTTAAGTTCACTATATAATTTATACACGTGTTTAAAACATTTGTAGTGGTTTTTTTATGGGGGAGGACCGATGGTTTACAGTAAACACAGTTGTTGATAGGTGTATAAAATTTCTCAGTTTTCTAAAAAAAAAAACTCTCTCACCACCAGCCTAGGTCTTCCTCCACCATCATGCACTAGGACCTGAAAGTGACCCCCTCAGCCCGAGTCCTTTACTTAGGTGCAATACACCAAATCCAGTCCAAGTTCTGCTGATGCTTCCCATACCTGTTCTTATTTCTCAGCTTCTGTCCATGAGTGGGATCACCCCATAATCATCCTTCTTTTTCTGGCATATATATATATACCACAACTTTATTAACCACTCATCGGTTGTAGGACACCTAGATTGCTTCCAGCTTTTGGCTATTACAAATTGTGCTGCTATGAACACACAATCTTTTAGGATGGGCATATTTGATTCCTTCGGATATATTCCCAGGAGAAGAATGTCAGGTGATAGGACAGGTCCATTTCTAGCCTTCTTGAGAGTTCTCCAGACTGTTCTCTACAGGGATTGGAGTAATTTACATTCCCACCAGCAGTGCAGGAGGGTTCCTTTACCCTCATCTCTACCTGACCCCTGCAACATCTCCAGCATTTGTTGTTAATGTCATTTCTGATGTATGACATTCTCACAGAGTGACTTGGTATCTCATTGTTGTCTTTATCTGCATTTCTCTGACAATCAATGACTTGAAGCATTTTTTCATGTCTGTTGGCCTTTTAGATCTCTTCTTTGGTGAATATTCTGTATATATCCCCCTCCTACTTTTTACTAGGGTCATTTTGTTGTTGTTGTTGCTACTGAGTTTGGTGAGCTATTTACATATTTTGATTATTAACTTTTGGTTTGACATATGACATATAACAGTCTCCTATTTTGTAAGGAGTCTCTTTGCTTGGGTGGTTTCTTTTGCTGTGCAGAAGCTTTCCAATTTGATGTAGTTCCATTGGTTTATTTTTGTTTTAGTCTTCCTTGCAATTGGATTTGTGTCACTGAAGATGCCTATAAAATTTAGATGGGGTGGTCTGGGAGGTGGCACAATGGATAAAGCACTGGATTCTCAACAATGAAGTCCCGAGTTAGATCCCCGGCAGCATATGTACCAGAGTCATGCCTGGTCCTTTCTCCCCTCCTGTCTTTCTCGTGAATAAATAAATAAATTATTTTTAAAAAATTTAGATGGGGGGGACCAGGTGGTGGTGTACCTAGTTAAGCGCTCACAGTACAGTATGCAAGGACCCAGATTCAAGCCCCTGGTCCACACCAACAGGGGGAAGCTTCAAAGTGATGAAGCAGAGCTGCAGGTGTCTCTCTGTCTGTCTCCTCTATCTCCCCTCTCAATTTCTCTCTGTCTCTATCAATAATAAATAAATAAATAAAAAGAAAGAAAATTTTATATGGGTACAAAGCACAAGGACCAGTAGAAGGATCCCAGTTCAAGCTCCCAGCTCCTCACCAGCAGGGGGGTTGCTTTGCAAGCGGTGAAGCAGATCTGCAGGTGTCTGTCTCTCTCTCCCCCTCTCTACTCCCCCTTCTCTCTCAATTTATCTCTGTCCTATGCAATAAAATTGAAAACCTGGTGTCCAGAAGCAGTGGACTTGTAGTACTGGCATAAAGCATGAGCAATAACCCTGGAGGCAAAAAAAAAAAAAAGTAAGATTTAGATGGCAAAAAGTGCTACCCTATTTGATAGTATCTAGTTTAACATCAAGTCCTTGATACATTTGGAGTTTACTTTTGTGTATGGTGAAATACAGTGGTTCAATTTCATTCTTCTGCATGTTTCAACCCAATTTTCCCAACACCATTTGTTGAAGTGACTCTCCTTTCCCCGGTTAATAGTTTGAATCCCCTTGTCAAAAATTAGGTGTCCACAGGTGTGTAATTTTTGCTTGAACTTGATAGCTGACATGCAGATAGACTAAAATATCATCATGGAAGATGGTGTCAGAGTTGGAAATAGGATTAGGAACCTGTATTAGGTTAAAGAGTATATAAAGTATTTTATATACTTTCTTCCCAAACTTGAAGTAAGTATATAAAATACAATTAACTGTTTACCCCATTGATCTGACCCAGGGCCCATATATATTCACATTTAGTGCAGAAGGCTATGTAACCTCTCAGTCTCTTTCAATCTGAGCTCACAGTTTATGGTCTATATACTAAAACATAATGCATTCAGCAAAAATTTATATAAACCTATATTTATTGACATAGAAGTAAAAATTTTATTTTAAACATCAATATATATAGTGCTTTGTACATGTACACAAACAAGTATCTGAAATAAAGTTTTAAGTATTAATAACCAGCCACTTTTAGTATATATTATAACTGTATTTATATTTTGACCAGTCATTATTTCCGGATAGTGAGATTTCAAATTATTATATATTTTTTCTCTTATATTTTTGTTCTGTTGAAATTATTTTACAATGTGCCTGAATCCTCTTTAAATAACAATTAAAGCTCTCTCATAAAACTAGACTTATGAACTATGTGGTTTCAATATAGTTGGCTCATTCAAAAATGCTTGTATGTAGATAAAGAAAAAGACAAGTACATCCATTAAAACGCTAACAGTGGTTTCTATAATAATGGGATTATAAGTAGTCTTTTGCACAATGTACTTCTTTTATAGTAAAAAAAGATAATTACTTAAGAAAACAATTAGCTCCTTTCTTAGTTCTTTTTAAATTTTTATTAGAGGATTAATGGTTTACAACCAACAGTGAATAGTTGTTGTCACATGTGTTAAATTTCTCCATTTTCTGCATAACACTCAAACTCCCTTCCTAGATCCCCCTTCTCCATTATGCACCAGGACCTGAACCCTGCCCCCCACCATCCCAGAGTCCTTTACTTTGGAGCCATACACCAAACCCAGTCCAATGTCTATTTTGTGTTTCCTCTTCTGTTCTTATTTTTCAACTTTTCAATTATCTCTTAAAGGAGCTGTGAGTGAAATTAATAGGGGAGGGAAGGTGGAGACAAAAATAGGAGACAGAGAGAGAGAGAGAGACCTTGTTGCCAGGAAAATTAATAATGTTGTTTTTAGGAGTTTCTAGGAGTTGTTTAAGAGTATCACCAGGAAGGTAGATAGCAAAGTGGTTATGCAAAACAACTTTCATGCCAGAGAATCCATGCTCCCAGGTTCATACCTAGTGGGGGAAAATAATATTTTTTAAATTTTTTATTATTTATTTTCTCTTTTGTTGCCCTTGTTGTTTTGTTGTTGTTGTTGATGATGATGATGATGATGTTGTCGTTGTTGGATAGGACAGAGAGAAATGGAGAGAGGAGGGGAAGACAGAGAGGAGGAAAAAAAGATAGACACCTGCAGCCTGCTTCACTGCTTGTGAAGTGACTCCCCTGCAGGTGGGGAGCTGGGGGCTGGAACTGGGATCTTTACACCAGTCCTTGTGCTTCGCGCCACATGTGCTTAACCCGCCAAGATCATTTAAAAAAAAAAAAAGTTGTCACCAAAATCTAAGTAGCTGACACTCCCAAGAAAGGCTAGTAAGGTATCCATAACACCACATCTAGAGGTGGGTATTTATTTCCGTTACACCAATCATTGATCTATCTGCTCTCCTCTGAAGTATATGTATATCACCGAAGACTGACTTTCAAGACAAGAATAAGAGCAAATGGTTTGGTCAGAACCACTGGGCAACAAATCTGGGCTCTTATTGAGGAACCGATTTTCTCTGGGCAGAATTACAGCTCAGTAGCATTTCCTATGTCTGCAGATTAATAATGCGGGAACACTCTGTCTGGGGTCCACATTTCCAGTTCCCTTGGCAATGTCTGAATGTAACATAGTCAATACATGACCTGTGGGGGGCAGAGCAGTAGTGCACCAGGTTAAGTGCACAAGGCACTAAGCGCAAGGACCAGCTTAAGGATCTAGGTTCTAGCCCCCGGCTCCCCTCATGCAGGGGAGTCACTTCACAAGCAGTGAAGCAGGTCTGCAGGTGTCTGTCTTTCTCTCCCTTTCTCTGTCTTCCCCTCCTCTCTTCATTTCTCTCTATCCTATCCAACAACAACAGCAATGGCAACAATAACGAAAACAAGGGCAACAAAATGGGAGAAATAGCCTCCAGGAGCAGTGGATTCCTAGTGCAGGCACCAAGTCCCAGCAATAACCCTGGAGGCAAAAAAATACTTTTATCTGTGGGTTGTTAATTTGTGTGAACTTCCCCTTTTCTCTCTTCTTCTTCTAGCGTTTGCCTTTCTTCCGTAGCCAGTCAACAGCGTCAGGTTGAGCCTGATGTAAAGATTTGAGACCTCCTTTGAATCTGGAGAGGTGGCAGTCGTTGACTATGTGGGTCATAGTCTGTCTGTAGCCGCAGGGGTAGTTCGGGTCGTCTCTGGCTCCCCAGTCATGGAACATAGCGGCGCAGCAGCCATGGCCTGTTCGATAGCGATTGAGGAGGGCCCAATCATAACGTGCTAGGTCAAAGCCGGGTTGACGCTTGCAGGAGTCTGTGATGAGGTGTTTGTTCTTTACCTCAGCTGACTGCCAGCTCTGTTTCCAAGAGACTGGAACAGAGAAGTTCAGTTTAGGCATAGGGGACCAGATTGGGTGATGAGACGTCAAGCATTGGACAGGGTGGGCGAAGATATCCGCGTATATTGGCAGGTCCGGTCGAGCGTAGACGTGGGAAATGAACTTAGATGATGCCGCATCCCAACGAATATCTGGCGGGGCAATGTTGCTAAGAACTGGCAGCCATGGAACCGGGATGGAACGGATGATTCCAGAAATTATCCTCATGGAGGAATATAATTTGGAATCGACCAAGTGGACATGGGGGCTATGGAACCATACTGGGGCACAGTATTCTGCAGTGGAATAGCATAATGCCAGAGATGATGATCGCAGTGTGGAAGCGCTCGCGCCCCATGAGGAGCTGGCCAGTCTTGCAATGAAGTTATTCCTCGTGCCCACCTTTGCTGCAGTTTTTATGAGATGTTTGTGAAATGACAGAGTGCGATCAAGAGTAACGCCAAGATAGACTGGCTGGGCTTCATGCCGGATTCTCGTACCGCCAAGCTGCACATTAAGCTCACGCGAGGCCGAGGCATGGTGTAGATGGAAAACAGATGATACCGTTTTTGCGGTGCTAGGGATTAGTCGCCATTTTTTACAGTAATCAGATATCAGAGACATGTCTTTCGTGAGTGTTTCCTCGAGGATGTCGAACTTGGATGCCTGAGTTGCACAGCAGATGTCATCAGCGTAGATGAACTTCCTTGAAGAAGTTTCTGGGAGGTCATTGATGTAAATATTAAATAGCGTAGGAGCCAGAACAGAGCCCTGGGGGAGGCCACTTGAGACAGGTCTCCATCTGCTAGACTTGTCACCCAGATGCACCCGGAATCTTCTGTTTTGGAGAAGAAACGATATAGTGTTGGCCACCCATGGAGGCAGGCATCTTGAGATCTTGACTAGGAGACCACGGTGCCAGACCGTGTCATAGGCTGCTGTGAGATCAACAAAGACAGCACCCGTCTTTAAATTCTTCTGGAATCCATTTTCAATGTAAGTTGAGAGGGCCAGGGCTTGTTCGCAGGTAGATCTTCCTGGGCGGAAACCAGCTTGGGCGGATGATAGGAATTTCTCTTTAAGATGAGAAATACGTGACAGAAGCAGCCTCTCAAGGAGTTTGTAACACACGGAGAGGAGAGAAATTGGTCTATAGCTGGCGGCCAGTGCTGGGTCTTTCTTTGGTTTCAAAACTGCTATAATCTTCGCACGACGCCAAACTTTGGGCATAGACTCAGATTCCAAGATGTGGGACAGGAATGCAGCGAGCCACTTCTTTGCCACGGGACCCAGGTTAAGAATGAGTTCTGGGGTGATGTTATCATAGCCAGCAGCTGTTCCCGGTTTAACCCTCTTCAAAGCGTCTTCCAGTTCAGACAGTGTAAAGGGAGAGAGTTTTGGAGATGGACAAGATAACCTGAAGTGGGATGACCACTCATGGGAAATTTCTCTTTTCCAGACTGGGTCGATCTTTTCTCTCATGCTTTCATATCAACCTACATAGATAGGTACACAAATGTAACTCTTTCTGTGTCATTGCATGTATGACCATTTTTCCATGCTGACCATTTACATTCAATTCTGGCTTATGGTGGTGCAGGGGACTGAACCTGGGACTTTGGAGCCTCAGGCATGAGAGTCTGTTTGCATAACCATTATGCTATCTTTCTCTGCCCTCTTTCTATTTTTCTTTTCCTCTCTTTCTTTCTTACTTTCTCTCTTTCCTTTTTTCTTTTTTGCAAATTCATGTATAACAGTTCTCTAGATTCCACATTTGAGTGAAACTATACAGTAGTTGGCTGTCATTTTGCTCCTTATTTCACTAGGCAAAACCACCTCCAGTTCCATCCATTTTGTCCTAAAGGACACAATATCAGCTTTTTTGATTGCAGAGTAGTATTCCATGGGGTATATACTCCATAACTTCTTTAGCCAATAACCTGCTGATGGACATTTAGGCTACTTCCACTTTTTTAATATAGTGTGTAGCTGTGAATATTAGGGATGCATTTGTCTCTTTGAATTAGTGTTTGTGTGTACTTTGATAAATGCCTAAGCGTGGTATTACTGAATCATAAGGTAATTCCATTTTTATTTGTTTGCATTCCCACTTACAGCCTTCCTTTTTTTCTTTCTTTCTGTAATTAATTAATTAATTTTTACCAGACCACTGCTCAGCTCTACTCTGGCTTATGATGGTGTGGGGGATTGAACCTGGGACGTCAGAGCCTCAAGCATGAAGGGCTTTTGCATAGCCATTATACTATCTCCCTTTCCCAATCACTCCCAATTTTTCTAAAACAGAGTAGACTATAATAATCTCAGATGCCTTTAAAATTAAATTACATCTACTCTAAATACCTTAGAAAAGCTAATTTAATGTCAGCATTTTAAATTTTTTAGATTTTTATAATCCAAGACTCTGAGAAGAGGGTCAGTTCAGAGATTTTTAAATAGTCTCATCAATATTCTGATTCATTACCATATTAGTAGAACATGAAAATACCACAAGCATACAAAGTAGGTAATTTGGTACTAATTTACACTCTTTAACTCTAGAGACTAGATTAAAATGGAAATAAAACACTTTGACTTTATAAATTTACTCTCAAGTTGTACTGCTTACCACAGAGAAAAACTTAAAGTCAATATGCAAAAGTAACGAAAATCACTCAGTCAGTCTGCTAAAGTGCATGGTAGCATACTCTTGTCTTTTAGGAACAGGACCACTGCAGCTTCATTTTACAAATGTTTCCCATCATTTTCCAACACTGTTTGGAGTTCTCTTTCTTAAATGTCACCCTTTGCTTACTGCCTCTTACCTTCTTGTGTGTGTGTAGGTGACTCCCACAGACACCAGAGGGAAGAATGGGAATGGTCCCATAAATATGGCTTCCACTTGGAGCTGGCCCCTGCAAGTGACTCCCTCAACACACACTAATTTGCAAATTAAGAATTTTCCCAAGTCATACTCCCCCAAATTAAGTTATTAAGTTAAAGAGGGTGCACAAGAAGAAAAAAAAAAAGGTCATTTTATTTTCTCTGTCCCTATCTTCAGAGAGGTATAAAGAAAAAAAATTATATTTAAAGCTGCTTTGATATAGTTGAAAATTAAAACCTCACTGAGAAGAATGGAGATTTTTATTTCTCTTCATGTCAACAGTTCAACTCAGATATCTCTCTTACCTAGGACAAGAAGAACAACTGTTTTCAAATTTATTAGTTCAAAATCAAGTAAGTAGGAATTTTGCAATATAGAGATCCAATATGAAATTAGCAAGATGATCAATAAGCAACAAGCACTTAGGTGGATCTGTTCCTAAACAGAAAAGGGAAACAGAGAGGAAAATTTGGACTAAGACGGCGTATTGCACCAAAGCAAAGGTCCCCGGGGAAGGACAGGGAGGGAGAGACAAAGGGGAGGTGGCTTTCAGGTCCTGGTATACAATGATAGACCTAATTTGGGGGTGAGAGTATCTTCTGACACCTATCTTAGTGAGATGAAAAATTATACCTGGGAGTCAGCAGTAGTGCAGCGGGTTAAGCGCACATGACGGGAAGCACAAAAGCCGGCATAAAGATCCGAGTTGAAGCCCTTGGCTCCCCACCTGCAGGGGTCGCTTCACTAGCTGTGAAACAGGTCTGCAGGTGTCTATCTTTCTTTCCCCTTCTCTGTCTTCCCCTCCTCTTTCCATTTTTCTCTGCCCTATCCAACAACAATGACATCAATAACAACAATAATAATAACCACAAAGGCAACAAAAAGGAAAAAAATTAACCTCCAGGAGCAGTGGATTCATGGTGCAGGCACTGAGCCCCAGCAATAACCCTGGAGGCAAATAAATAAATAAATAAATAAATAAATAAATAAATATTTTTTTAAAAAAAGAAAAATTATACCCATGTGCCAACAACTGTACTGTAAATCATTAACCTCCCCCCTGCCCATTTTTTTCTTAGTTTAACAAAGAGACACAAGGAAACCTGAAATTTCCTGTCATTTTTGTTTTGCATATTTTATTTGAAAGCATATTTCCTAGTTTAATCAATTCCTTGAGTCTTCTAACACAGATATTACCTAGCCTTTTGCAGCAACAAGCCATCCAATGAAAGTAAACTTTCAATCATTTACAAGTTGTTCTCCTCATTGATGAAACTAGAAAAAAATATCTCTACCAAATCTACACTTTGAAAAACTTGAAAGCAGAAGTTCCTTGAAAGCAAGCAGAAGTTCCAAATTAGTCTCTTCAAAACACAAAGATGGTAACCACATTTCACACCATATCCCCACCACCATTTCCCAGTCCCCGGCCTCTCACCCCACACTCATCTCCATGAATAAATGGCTGAAACAACAACAGAAAAGTGGGAAAAATTACTCACATTGTAGAATGGTATTGATATAAACAATCATAAACTAATATCAAAAAGAGGATATATTTAAACTGAATCCTAAAAAATTTTTTTAATTGAGAATAAACCAACAATGGATAATATTTACCTGATAAAGAAATTATGAGAGGGGGAGAGGGGGAGAGAAAGACAGACACCTGCAGACCTGCTTCACCACCTGTGAAGCGACTCCCCTGCAGGTGGGGAGCCTGGGGCTCGAACCAGGATCCTTCCTCCGGTCCTTGAGCTTTGCGCCACATGCGCTTAACGCGCTGCGCTACCGCCCAACTCCCCAGAATCCAACTTTTAATCTCTTTTAATTCACAGTTAATGATCAAGAAATTCTAAAAATCTCAGAAATACAAAAGTGATGTTATAAAGAAATACTGCTCTAGCAGTACTCCCATGTTAATGGAATATGAATGACTTGTGAATGTAGCAGTATAGAAAATATTAAAGTACATATGTGTAGCTGTAAATACCAATAAAGCAACAAAAAATATATTGATATAAAGAAAGAAACTTGGAACTCAGTTGAAAATCGACTTTTTAAGAAACATTCATGTGTATGATTGACATCTTGAGAAATAAAGCCACCATATTTTTTTTAATTTAAGAAAGGATTAATTAACAAAACCATAGGGTAGGAGGGGTACAACTCCACACAATTCCCACCACCCAATCTCCATATCCCATCCCATCCCCTGATAGCTTTCCCATTCTCTATCCCTCTGGGAGCATGGACCCAGGGTCATTGAGGGTTGCAGAAGGTAGAAGGTCTGGCTTCTATAATTGCTTCCCTGCTGAACATGGGCGTTGACTGATCAGTCCATACTCCCAGTCTGCCTCTCTCTTTCCCTAGTAAGGTGTGTCTCTGGGGAAGCTGAGCTCCAGGACACATTGGTGGGGTCTTCAATCCAGGGAAGCCTGGCCAGCATCCTGATGGCATCTGGAACCTGGTGACTGAAAAGAGAGTTAACATACAAAGCCAAACAAATTGTTGAGCAATCATGGACCCAAAGCTTGGAATAGTGGAGAGGAAGTGTTAGGGAGGTACTCACTGCAAACTCTAGTGTACTTCTGCTTTCAGGTATATATTTTGCAGTAGTTTATAGATACTTGTGAACATATGCTCTCTCTCACAGAAACTGGTGTATATCTGCCACCATATTTTATAAGATGCAGACTTTTGATTTTACTGATACACAAAGAAAAATGCACTTTTCTTTGTTTGATATATAGTAATACAACATTTTAAATATGCAAAAAAAAACCCTCTAAAAATGTTTATTCTGAGGTTTGTTTTGGTTTTGGTTTTGTTTTACCTCTAACCGTACCATTTTGTGACTGAATCATTGATTCCATAGGTATATATTTTAAAAGTATGACCTAGAACTTGGATGAGAGATGGTGTATTGCACTAAAGTAAAAGACTCTGGGGTGGGTGGGGGAGAGAGTTCAGGTTGTGGAACAGGATGGCAGAGGACCCAGTGGGGGTTGTATTGTTATGTGGAAAACTGAGAAATGTTATGCATGTACAAACTACTGTATTTACTGCCAACTGCAAAACATTAGTGCACCTGGTTGAGTGCATGTATTACAATGCTCAAGGACCTGGGTTCAAGCCCCCGGACCCCACCTGCAGGAGGAAAACCTTATGAGTAGTGAAGCAGGGCTGCAGGTGTCTGTCTGTCTCTCTCCCTCTCTATCACCCCCTTCCCTCTTGATTTCTGGCTGCCTCTATCCAATAAATAAAGATTAAAAAGTTTGAAAAAAGAAATAGAAATAAATAAAATGTAGCAACTGAATGCAGGACTTCAAAAAAAAGTATGTCCCACTAACTTTAAATTATAAATCCTTAGAAAATTTTCAGATTCATTTTTACCTTTTAGGTAAAATTAATATTTAAATTTAGAAATATATGTCCTTTACTTAATTTGTTGAATTTGTTGAATTATTTGTGGAAATGCAAATACTAGTATGGTCATTGATGCATTGTTATAACAGATATATGGACTTATATACATATAATATTAAAAACAGAAAAAAAAAACTTAGCCATGATTTTTGAAAAAGTAAAGCACTCTTTTGCACATAGTTCCAAAATTGATATTATGAATGATATTATAAATTATGGATCTAACAGAAAGTATGTAAAGTTGGTACTTAGCAACTAAAAGCAAAGCAATACTTCATAGTTTTTATTCAGCTAGTCAATCCTCAATTATAGGATTTCAGATTATAAATAAGTGGTATCCCCAGAGTTAATTATCACTTGGCCACGAAAGTAGTAAATATTCAAAAAAATGTTTTCAATACTTTTGAAACAATATAAATACTAGGGACTTCTGACAAGAATGGCCTTTGCTCTGTTTAACATTTAATCAAGCAGTTAATATTAAAACTGGAGACAGAAAAGATGTGTTGAAAGCAGTTACTTGTATATTGAGATTTGGAGAAAAACTACATGTGGTTTCCATTGTCCCATAGCCAGCATTTTGGAATTTCTTACAGAATGATATATTTACATTTCTGGAAACTGAAAAAGTCTGCCTTCTTATTGAAGTTTACCATATGTCAAAACACTTCAAAAGCTAAGTATTTTATATAAAGAGGAAAAAAACAGACTAATCTATAATGAATATATGATCAACCAAAGGAAATTTAAGCATGTCAAAAGGAGTGCTCTAGCTGTCAGCTAATTAATACTTGAATAATCTTTGATAACTTATAATCAATCTTTAAATTTATATGGCTTGATCAAATATAGTTACTATGTTTATACATAGCTTGTTAATTTAGTCACTTATATGCAAAAATTAATGAACTATCTGTAGCATTACATTTTACCTAGTGCATGGCACTCAGTACAAGATCATCTTATTTATTCAATTAACTGAACTCCATCAGTAAACACAATGACCTCAGGGCCTAATTCATTAAGAGATGCATTATTTACATAAAATTTTCATGAATTTGCTTCAAAATGTAATTATAAAACAAACTTTTCTCAGTTTATGTACATAGCAATTACCTCCAAACCCTTGAAAGCAAATGTTATTAAGCATAGCTCACCCACATCAATGAGATGACAAGGGCATCAAAAACTTCAGTCTGTATCTAAAAGCTACATGAGTTGACTTACTGTACAAACACAGACATTTTACTGTTCTGTAAGGCACACTGTTGTAAGCATAATATCCACTTAGCATATGGTAGAGATAGAATATTGCAAAATTCACCTGGGGGGGGGAACTCAGCTAATAACAAAGGGCAGGTAAGTGAATTATTTCAGACCTCAAAACATATACCAGTCAGCAGGTCTGAATAACATCCCTCCTAGGATATCCAGGATATGAACAAAAATGACTAACAGATTTTATTGCTTGCATCTTTTAAATCATAATAACTGAAAATATTATGCTACATAGATCTAATCCAAGTGAGCCTAGATTCACCAAGTGTTACCACTCAAAGAACCATTTGTGTCAGATGCCTAACTAATAAGTATTTTATCAAGACCTGGCAAAAAAAAAATAAAATAACAAGTCAAAGAGAGGAAATTCTAAAAGGTGATAGAATCATGGGCAGTAATAACAGAAACATACAGAATGCATTCCATGGTTGATAAAGTAGTTGACTTCTTAAGAAACTGTAAAATTATCAGGGAAAGCAGAGCAGATGTTACACATTTGGACTGGGTAAAGCATTTGATGCACTACTTCATGAAAAGTGACTTGAAAAATTAGCACAAATTGGCTTGGATTTGATCAGTGTCACACAGACTGAAAACTGCTAGAGAATCAGTAAACAGAAGATCATAACAAATGGCAATATACCCATTTGGGGTAGCGATCAGCCACTGGAATTGGTGTTAAATCTGGTTTTAGTTAATGGCCTTATGAATATCTTTTAAATAAAATAAACAATCTTAATGGAATTTTCAAACATTCTTACACTGAAAGACGATGTGCATAACAGAATGAACTAAAAAATACATAGTTGCAAAGAAAAGAGTGAAATTCACAGGAGACAATGTGAAATTTGTAAAAATTCACTCTCCAAAATAAGATGTGACGATAAAAGAATGATGCTGATTTTTAACACAGATAACAGAACTTACAGATCCAAGAATATCTTTTCCTTCAAAGTATTTACTCTGAGAAACTGAACATTTAGTCCAGCAAGGCTGTCATTGTTCAAAATATTTTTGGGAATTCATCTTTGAAATTGCCTTAAGCAAATCAGTGCCAGTAAACTTTAGTGCCCTTTATGAGCCATATAAGAAAATGTGTCATCACAAAACAGCCATGCTTAATTTTCCCTACACTTCATTTGTAATAAAAATTTATATTCCCCAGCTTCTTAATCAGACTTAATGCCAAACAGCCTTTGGCTAGTTCCAAAAATTGAAACCACCCTCAGAGAACTACAATTTGTCTCTACTAAAATGATCTAAAAGAATATACCATGGAGATATATATATATATATATATATATATATATATATATATATATATCCCCACAGGCTTATTTATTCTGCTAGCACTACTGCAAGTCTGCTAGAAGGCTGTCCCTAAAACGACCCTGGAGAGGCTGCACAAGCTGAGAAGCAATCACTGCCCTCCAGGCACCCACATTCTGGGTGGAGGAGCTGCTCACACAAATAACTGCATAACAATACAAGGAAACTCTGGTGGTAGCTGCAGGCTCCAAAGTCTAGGATAGTGCAAAGAGTATCTGAGATAGAATATTCTGACAGGGATACAAGGGTGACAGCAATGTGCCATTTGGAAGGTATGTGGGGCCACAGGGCAGGGAGTTGGTCTCAGAAGATGAGATAGGAAAGAATAGTACAAAGTTAGCATTTATTTATTTATTTATTTATTTATGCCAGACTACTGCTAAGCTTTGGCGCCAGGCATCAAACCAGAGGCCTCTCACATACAAGTACTGTGAAAATTTAATTCTTAAGGCAGTTCGGAGGCTCTGAAAAATAAGTTCCAGAGTCACACAGCCTGATCTGAGATTTTTATAATTTTTTTAATATTTGTTTATTTTCACTTTTGTTGCCCTTGTTTGTTTGTTTGTTTTTTGACTTAGCATTTTGTCTTGACTCAATTTTCCAGGGTTTCAAATCTCCAAGAGATGGTTAGGGTAAGAACTGAAGACCCCACCAATCTGACCCACACATCAGAAACATGGTGTCAGGTGCAGATTTCTCTGCTTCCTCAGCACCACTATCCTGAGCATCAGAGCAGGATACCTCACAGCGTCCCTGTTTCCTACCGGCCAGACTCCCAAGAGCAAATGTGTGTGGGCACACACGCACACACGTCCTGGCAACCTTAGATGCCTCTAGACTTTGTTAAACCACACCCAGCTGGAATCATCACAGACTGAAGAGCATAGCTGGGGGACATTCCTCCAATATATACAATTTGCAGATAGGAAAACTAAAGACCCCAAGTTTGAGACTAAAAACCAATTTCCTTCTCAATTTAAAGAATATTCTAGAGCTTAGAGATCTTTCTTTCACCTAAGAGAAATGCACTTCAGTACAAAGTTGGAGGAATTGTAGTTCAAGTCACTTTCATCTAGTTGGGGAGATAGCAAAATGGTTATGCAAAAGACTTTCATGCCTGAGTCTCCAAGGTTCTAGGTTCAATTCCTTTTCTTTTTATTTCTTTATTGGGGAATTAATGTTTTACATAAAACAGTAAATACAATAGTTTGTACATGCCTAACATTTCCCAGTTTTCCATATAACAATATAACCCCCACTAGGTCCTCTGTCATCCTTTTTGAACCTGTATTCTCCCCCCACCCACCCACCCAGAGTCTTTTACTTTGGTGCAATACGCCAATTCCAGTTCAGGTTCTATTTGTGTTTTCTTTTCTGATCTTGTTTTTCAACTTCTGCCTGAGAGTGAGATCATCCCATATTCATTCTTCAGTTTCTGACTTATTTCACTTAACATGGATTTTTCAAGGTCCCTCCAAGATCAGCTGAAAATGGTGAAGTCACCATTTTTTATAGATGAGTAGTATTCCATTGTATATATATACCACAACTTGCTCAGCCACTCATCTGTTGTTAGACACCTGGGTTGCTTCCAGGTTTTAGCTATTGCAAATTGTGCTGCTAAGAACATATGTGTACACAGATCTTTTTGGATGGGTTCCTGAGGATACATCCCCAGGAGAGGAATTGCAGGATCATAGGGTAGGTCCATTTCTAGCCTTCTGAGAGTTCTCCAGACTGTTCTCCACAGAGGTTAGACCAACTGACATTCTCACCAGCAATGCAGGAGGGTTCCTTTGACCCCAAAACCTTTCCAGCATTTGCTGCTGTTACATTTTCTGATGTATGACATTATCATAGGAGTGGAGTGGTATCTCATTGTTGTCTTTATTTGCATTTCTCTGACAATTAGAGACTTGGAGCATTTTTTCGTGTGTTTCTCAGCCTTTTGGATCTCTTCTGTGGTGAATATTCTGTCCATGTCCTCTCCCCAGTTTTGGATGGGGTTAGTTGTTTTCTTGTTGTTGAGTTTGGCAAGCTCTTTATTTATTCTGGTTATTAGCCTCTTGTCTGATGTATGGCATGTAAAGATCTTCTCTCATTCTTTGAGGGGTCTCTTGGTTTGGGTAGTAGTTCCTTTTGCTGTGCAAAAGCTTTTTAATTTGATGTAGTCCCATAGGATTATGCTTGCCTTGGTATTCTTTGTAATTGGATTCGTTTCATTGAAGATTTCTTTAAAATTTATGCTGAAAAGAGATATGCCAATATTTTCCCCTAAGTATCTGATAGTTTCTGGTCTAACATCCAAGTCCTTGATCCACTTGGAATTTACTTTTGTGTTTGGTGAAATATAGTGGTTCAATTTCATTCTTCTGCATGTTTCAATCCATTTTTTCCAACAACATTTGTTGAAGAGACTCTGCTTTCCCCATTTAATAGTCTGTGCACCTTTGTCAAAGATTAGATGTCCATAGGTATGGGGGCTTACTTCTGGGCTCTCAATTCTATTCCACTGGTCAGTGTGTCTATTCATGTCCCAGTACCAAGCAGTTTTGATGACAATGGCCCTATAATACAATTTGAGATTTGGGAGTGTGATGCCTCTGGTTCTGTTCTTTTTTCTCAAGATTGTTTTGGCAATTCTAGGTCTTTTCTGGTTCCAGATAAACATTTGTAACATTTTTTCTATTCTCCTAAAAAATGTGCTTGGGATCTTGATGGGGATAGCATTAAATTTATATATGGCTTTGGGTAGTATATTCATTTTGATGATGTTAATTCTTCTTACCCATGAACATGGTATATCTTTCCACTGCTTTGTGTCTTTTTAATTTCCTTGAGTAGTGACTCATAATTTTCAGTTTACAAGTCTTTCACTTCTTTGGTTAGGTTTATTCCTAGATATTTTGTTGTTTTTGTTGATATAGTAAACGGAACTGATTTCTGGACTTCAACTTCCTCTAACTTAGTGTTTGCATATAGGAATGTCACTAACTTTTGAATGTTAATTTTGTATACTGACACCTTACTGTATTGCCTGATGATTACCAAAAACTTCTTGATGGATTCCTTAGGTTTTTATATGTATACTATCATGTCATCTGCAAATAGGGAAAGTTTGACTTCTTCTCTCCCAATTTGTATGCCTTTAATTCCTTGCTGCTGTCTGATTGCTATAGCAAGAACTTCCAACACTATGTTGAATAGTAATGGTGATAGTGGGCAGCCCTCTCTAGTACCTGATATGAGGGGAAATGCTTCCAGTTTTTCACCATTGAGTATGATGTTGGCTGTAGGCTTGCTATATATAGACTCCACTATCTTGAGGAATTTTCCATCTATTACCATTTTTTGTAGTGTTTTGATCATAAAGGGATGATGTTGTATTTTGTCAAAGGCTTTCTCTGCATTTATTGATATGACCATGTGGTTTTTGGTCTTGCTTTTATTGATGTGGTGGATTACGTTGATTGATTTACCTATATTAAACCAACCTTGCATCTGTGTTTTCTTGTTGAGTTAGGTTGGGTTTCCTGTAACAGCATATTGTTGGCTTGTGTTTTCTGATCCAACTTCCTACTCTGTGCCTTTTAATAGGTGAATTCGGGCCATTGACCTTTATTGATATCAAAGATTGAAGATATTTTAATGCCATTCTTGTAGAGTTTTAGAGTGTTCTGATATATGGCCTATTTATGGTGGTCTGGCTGTTTATAGTTGACCATTCAGAACTTCTTTCAGGACAGGCTGGTGATAGTTGATTCTTTCAACTGTTGCTTGTCTGAGAAGGTTTTTATGCCTCCATCTAGTCTATATGACAGTCTAGCAGGATATAGGAGTCTTGGATGAAAGTATTTCTCATTGAGCACTCGATAGATATCTTGCCATTCTTTTCTGGCCTGTAGTGTTTTGTGTGGAGAAGTCTGCTGCTAATCTTATGGGTTTTCCTCTGTAGGTGACTCTGTTTTTCTCTTGCAGCCTTCAGGAAACTTTCTTTATCCTTATTCCTTTCCATTCTAATTATGATGTGTCTTGGTGTCTTTAAGTCTGGGTTAATTCTGTTTGGGACCCTCTGGGCTTCTTGAACCTTTATGTCTTTGATGTTGTCTTGACTAGAAAAGTTCTCAGCTATTATGTCCTGAAGAATGCTTTCTTCCCCTTCCTCTCTTTCTTCCTCTGGTAAGCCAATAATGCATATATTATTTCTTTGGAAATCATCTCATAGGTCTCTGTTGTTGTTTTCAGTATCTCTTAATCTCTTTTTGAGATCTCTTACTTCTTTTTCTTTTTTGTTGTCTCTAATTCGTCCTCGATCTTGCTAATTCTGTCTTCAGCATCATTGATTCTATTCTCTCTCCCCTCTGCTGTTTTCTGGAGTTCATCTATTTTGTTACCCTGTTCTGATACTGTCTTAGCTTGTTCAACTAGTTGTGTTCTTAGTTCAGCTATTTCAGCTTTCAGCTCTCTAATAACCTTGAGATAATTAGTGTTTTCTCCCAGGGTCTCATTTGTTGTTTCTGCATTTCTGATGACAATTCTTTCAAACTCTTTACTCACTCCTGTGACTATTTCCTTAACTAGTATTTGGATGTTGACCACATTATTTTGTGCTTCAACCTTTGGGGGCTTTTAGCTGGACTCTTGTCCTGGTTCATTTCTCCAATATTTCTTCTTGTTGGTTTAACCATTTTATATAGTATATTATGAGGTACCTCTCTCAGTACTTTTCAAATTACTGATCACTCTTGCCTGGGTTGACTTTTGTCTAAGTAAGGTAATTAAAGGGTTCACAGTTGTGGAAAATTGACAGTCATTTCAATAGTATTTTAATCCCTGAGTTGGAGTTCAGTGGCTTAAAAACCTCTTTTGTTCCTTTTCTTCCCTATAGGCTATGGGAGCCTGAGGGCTTTTAAACTATAAATAGGCTTCTTAGCTTAATCACTGACTCTTGACCAAGAGATAAAGCAGGGTGGGGCAGAGATGGATAATCCAGTGGTTATGCAAAGAGACTCTCACAGTCCCACTGCTAGGCCATTGATGTATAAATCTCCTGAGTTTCCTGTTTAGTTCTCTGTCCCCTGGTGTCAGCACAGGACCTCCCTGCCACTGCTCCAGATTCTGAAGGCAGTAGCATTGGAGACTCACAGTTGCATTTGGTGAGTCAGGGGAGTCCACTTCTCCCTTCAGCCATCTTTTTGTTGGTGAAAGAGACTGGAGGTTGTGTCTCAACTGGTAAACTGCTGGACTGTTACCAGCCACTTAATCTCTCCCTAGGCTTCTCTCTGTCCAGGAGTCACATGTGTTTGCACTCACCACTGATTTGGCAAGTTCTTGAAGTTGTTCTATTCCTGTCTTGTTGCGATCCCAGGTGGTCTCCTTTGTTATTCCTAGTTGACCCAGGAGAGAATAGGACAGAAAGACAGCTGATGCTGTTCCATAGCCCTACCTCAGAAGTCTCCTCTGTTTTTTATTATTATTATTCTTGTTTTAGCTATTATTGTTGTTGTTGTTGATGTCATTGTTTGATAAGACAGAGAGAAGTGGAGAGAGGAGGAGAAGACAGAAAGGGGGAGAGAAAGACACCTGCAGACCTGCTTCACTGCCTGTAAAGCGAAGCACCTACAGGTGGGGATCCTTAGACCAGTCCATGCACTTTCATCCACGTGCGCTTAGCCTGCTGTGCTACCGCCAGACTCCAAAGATTTTTTTTTTAAGAAGATAGTTGAAGTTGTGATTAAAAGGATGAATTGTTGGTATGCTTCTAAAACCCCTTCTGTTTCATTGGTTTAATCCCCCCTGCTTAACAATGTATTCTATTTACATAACTACTGTTAACTAAGCACCGCCTGCCTCCAGGGCACTGGTTTAATCCTCACTGGTTCATGATGTCTTTTTGCTCCTCCCCCTCTCGTAGTACACCCTGATTTGTACCAGTCACTTTTCGCTCCACCCTCTCTACATCACATCCTGTTTCCACCCTACTTGGCGAGTATATATATGGGGAGGATTGTGATTATAGACAGTTTAGATAGCATAGCTTAGATTGTGCTGCATTCTACTTGAATAAAGAGATACTGTGTACAGCTCAGCCATGAGTCCCTGGTCACCTGTCTCCTGCCTGCGAAGCTAGCCCGGCAATGTATTAGAGGGCAAGGGTGATAGTATAATGGTTATACAAAAAGGCTTTCATTCCCAAGTTGAATCCTCTACACTAACATAAATCAGAGCTTAACGATATTCCATTTAACACTTCCCCCTCCTCTTTTTCTTCTTTATGTTCTTCTTCTCCTCCTCCTTCTTCTTCTACTACTACTACTACTACTAATAATAATAATAATAGAAACATGTATTAGATTAAGAGGTATACAGAGTTTTGGGGTTCCTTGTAGCAACCCTGTACCCCTCTCTTTAAAAAAAGAAGGAAAACAGAAGAGAAGAGAAAAGAAAAGATTTATTTATCTGAAAGAAAGAAACAAACAAAAACAAATCTGACACAGAAATGCCAAGAATTGTTATCAAGACCTATACCGAAGAGTCTAGTGCTTTATCCACTGCTCCTCCTCCCAGGCCACTTCTATGCACAATTTAGCAAGCTTTTGTCTGCACTGTTTTGCTAAAACTACCTTCTCAAGGTAGCCAACCACATGTACAAAGGTGAATTCTCACAGACAGGGGTATGGATCAATTTGTCAATGCCCATGTCCAGTGGAGAAGCAATTACAAAAGCCAGAACTTCCACCTTCTGCACCTCAAAAAGAACTGTGGTCCAGGGGTATGGGCAGTAGCACATGGCACACAGCACAGGGACCTGCATAAGAATTCCAGTTCAAACCCCCAGCTCCACACCTGCAGGGGGATCACTTCACAAGCAGTGAGCGGGTCTCCAGGTGTCTATCTTTTCTCCCCCTCTCTGTCTTCCCCTCCTCTCTCAATTTCTCTCTGTTCTATCCAACAACAACAACAGCAATGGCAACAATAACAATAACAACAAGGGCAACAAAATGGAGAAAATGGCCTCCAGGAGCAGTGGATTCATAGTGCAGGCACTGAGCCTCAGCAATAATCCTGGAGGTAAGAAGAAGAAGGAGAAGGAGAACAAGAAGGAGAAGGAGAACAAGAAAGAGAAGGAGAAGAAGAAGTGTGGTCCATATTCTCATAGGGGGAGAAATAACAGAGGGAAGATGACCAAAGGGCTCTTAATTCCAACTCCATAAGGACCCAAAGAGATAAGAGGAAAAAAGGGAGGGCATTCAGAAGTAGTAATAGGTGTAGATGTGTCTTAGAATGGAAGAGAAGGCAGGACCGTAAGAAAAAATGAGAAAATATATGGATATGGATATGGATAATTATATAAATAAAAGTCAATCCATATCTGCAACCTTGGGAGAACTACTGTAACTTCTGGTGGAGAAGATGGGGATACAGAACTCTGATAGTGGGAATGGTGTGGAGTTATACTCCTGCAATCTTATAATTTTGTAAATCATTACTAAGTCACTAATAACATATAAAATGTGGATTATCAGCCTTTATTTCCCCTCCCTCCATAAACAGTTTTCACCTGTCTTCCCGTACACTGTGCTCTCTAGGTTTTCTCCCTACCTTGTTGGTATTTCTCAGACTTCTATACTCGTTTCTTCTCCCCAAGCTCTAAAAATACATCACCCCAGGGAATGATCCTTTCTTCTCTCTATTCGGTTTTTGGTGATTACACCTAGTCTCATGGCTTTTTATTATTTCTATACAAAACTGGAAATAATCCACATGTCCATTAGTGTGAAAATAGAAGCACAAATTGGTAGATACGTTCTGTAGAATATTACACAGCAGTCAGGCAAATTAGGGAATTAGCAGACTATGGATGGACTTCAACAGATTACAGTGAAAAGCAGTTATGGGAACATAAAGACATGCTATTTGTAACCACCCATAGAAAGAAGTGGGAATTCAGGGGAAATAATTGCGAACATAGAATGTTTAGATTTAGATATATTCCAAGGGCATTCACAAAAGATTTTCATCAACTATAAAAGAAATTGGGAGAGGGCCAGATGGTGACACACCTGGTTGTGTGTACAGTGCACAAGGACCCAGGTTCGAGCCCCCAGTCCCCACCTGCAGGGGGAAAGCTTTGCAAGTGGTGAAGCAGTGTTGCAGGTGTCTGTCTGTCTCTCCCTCTCTATCATCCCTTCCCTCTCAATTTCTCACTGCCTTTATCCAATAAATAAAATAAAGGTAATGAAATTTTTTAACTGGGAGAAAAAGCTACGGATAGATTAAATAAGGAAAACATTTTCTAATAAATATTAATAATGATTAGTCCTAAACTATAAATTAAGAAGGAAAGTTAGAGTATTGCTGAGTACTATTTGTCTTCCTAAGAAGAAAGTTAGGTCTTGGTCAGTTACTTTCCTGAAACTCTACCCACGAGGAGGGGTTCCCAACCTCAGATATTGCCCACTAACCTGTACAAAAACAAACTCTTCTCCTTGAAGTTCTTCTGACATTTCAAAGATGCCTACCTGCCATTGACCAGTTTTATGGTCTCCCTCTGTTCTTCCGACCATCAGTGCCAGGTCTCCAGTACTTGGTTGAATGCTTATGAAAACATTGACCTTAACTGAATTGTAATTAAGCTTCTCTCTCTCCCTCTCTCTCTCTCTCTCTCTCTCTCTCTCTCCTTACCTCCAGGGTTATTGCTGAGGTTCATTGTGAGTACTGTGAATCCATCTTTCCTGGAGGCCATTTTTTTTCATTTTTTTCTATTTTATTTGACTATTTTATTTTTACTTCACAGGACAGAGAGAAATTAAGAGGGAAGAGTAGATAGAGAGGGATAGAAAAAAAATCGACACCTGCAGGCCTGCTTCACTGTTCATGAAGAGTCCTCCCCGCAGGTGGGAAGCAGGGGCTTGAACCAAAATCCTTCTGCATAATGATATGTGTGCTTAACCGAATGTGCCACCACCCAATCCCCTAATTAGGCTTATCTCCTTGAGACTTAAAGCTTGCTCAAGGGCTGGTTTCACTTTATGACTGTAAAAGTCATACTAGGACATGAAAAACTAACATCATCTGTGACACAGAGACATCCCATTTTAGGTGCTAAAGGAGCTGTTTTGATGTTACATGATATCACTAGGTAGGCAAGTCAGAGTCTCCTAGGTTTAGCCCCATCACTCTTCTTGCTTATTTTTATCTAACTCCCCTCCTCCCAGTCCTATAACAAGTTAACCCCTCATTCCTTTTGAACAATCTGCCACTTCACCACAATGCCAGACTCCAAGTAGCACAGGGCAGAACAGTCTAGCAGGTTAAAGTAAAAAGAGCACTTACTATGTACTGAGTGAATGACTGAATGAATGAGTCTAGTGAAGCTGGGCATATAACGTGAGTTAGCTAGGAAGAGTAACTTGACAGGCAGGATAAAAACATGAGTTTCATCTGGAGTGTGCAGAAAAAAAAATGCCCCCAAGTCACGAATAGGCACTGGGAGAAATTTCTTCCCTGTTCTTTAGCACACATTTATGACAGTCAGAGAGCATGACTGAATATATATCTACCCACTGACCTGACACCTAAGTGAGTCTTCATCCATTTAGGTGGAGGGTAGGGTGGAAGCAGAGTGGGTGGAACAGCACTGAGCCCCCCTCCCCCACTGCTGCACTAACCAAGTTATCAGAAAACTCCCAACTCCATTGTCTCCAGGGCCTTTCTCAGTGAGCAGGGTCCCTGTCAGGAGAATCAGTTCTGTGCCTACATCCACTGATGCTCCCCGGGAATCCAACTGAAAACATCCCAGAAGTAAACCTGTCTCCTGTCTGTCAGGGTCCATCTAATTCCTCACCTTGATCTAGGAAAAATACCAGAAAAGGACCAATTACCCTGGGAAGTGGCCAGAGTTGCATTTGCACAGGAATCACACAACTGCACAAAAGTCCTCCAATAGCACAACTTGTGCTGGCTATTAACTTGGATCAATAGTTTCCATGGAAGAGGTCAAAGGTGCAATGGGCTCTGGGAAGCCCAGGCCACTTCACTCTCCACCTTGACCAGACAAGCTCCAATTGCTCAGGCACTTGCTTTCAGAATGTCAGCAAAGCACTTCAGAGCTTAAAACAGCTGTCTTTTTTTTCTACACTAAGTACGAGAGAGAGAGAGAGAGAGAGAGAGAAACTGAGAGAGAGAGAGAGAGGGGTGGTTGGGCACCCAGTGCCCTATGGCAGAGGAAGATGACAGTTTGTTGGAGGGTAAGGGGTGCTGATATCTATCTTGGGTGAAGGGGAACTATACACCTGTAACAGCAGTTTTATAAATCAATATTTCCCTCAATAAAATGATTAGAAAACATATACCAAAAAGGTACTTAATAATAAGGAAATAAGGAAATATATAATAATAACCAATACTAATAAACTGAAGATAAGGAACAAGAATAAGAAATCATGTTAACTGAGATAAGCCAGAAAGAGAAAGATGAATATGAGATGATCTAACTCAGAGACAGAAGTTCTGAAATAAGGGGGAGTCGGGCGGTAGCCCAGCGGGTTAAGTGCAGGTGGCACAAAGAGCAAGGACCAGCACAAAGATCCTGGTTCAAGCCCCCGACTCCCACCTGCAGGGGAGTCGCTTCACAGGCGGTGAGGCAGGTCTGCAGGTGTCTCTCCCCCTCTGTGTCTTCCCCTCCTCTCTCCATTTCTCTCTGTCCTATCCAACTACAACAATAAAAAAAAAAAAAGAAGTTCTGAAATAAGAACAGAAGGGTAAACATAAAGTAGAACTTGGACTGGGTTTGGTATATTGCACCAAAGTAAGGGACTCTGGAGTTGGGGTACTTTCAGGTCCTGGTGTTTGATGGTGGGAGAGGACCTAAGCTGAGGGTGAGAGTATTGCGCAGAAAATTGAAGATTTCTACACGTGTACACGTAAAACGTATACATGTAAACAGTTCATCCCCCAATAAAAATATTCTTAAGGGAGTCGCGGTAGTGCAGTGGGTTAAGCACATGTGGCAAAAGCGCAAGGACCAGCATAAGGAAACGGGTTCGAGCGCTGGGCTCCCCACCTGCAGGGGAGTCGCTTCACAGGTGGTGAAGCAGGTCTGTAGGTGTCTATCTTTCTCTCCCTCTCTCTCTCTTCCCCTCCTCTCTCCATTTCTCTCTGTCCTATCCAACAACTAGGACATCAGCAACAACAATAATAACTACAACAATAAAAAACAAGGGCAACCAAAGGGAATAAATAAATAAAATATTTAAAATATATATTCTTAAAAAAAAGAAAAATCAAATCAAGATCAGGGTTTTCATTGCTGGTGTACTCTCATAAAGATACAGACACAGATTGTCTCTCAAGGCTGTATTTTATAATAACAGCAGCAATCAGGAGACTCAGCTGAGAGGCACATAAATGCACATGTACCTGAAGAGTGTGATCCAGGGTTTGGCAAAACCTCCATGTCAGAGTGTGGGGAGACATTTGCAATGGAATATACTCAGAAAGTCTCTGGCATTAAAATATGACCAGAGACTCTCCTACATAACATCTTAGAAGCTGCCTATCTGGAGTTCCCTGTCACTGCAGTATACATCCTCACAGACCCAGAGGCCAAAGCAACACAAGCTGATTAGCTTACATTCTGTAAGTGGTGGTCCAACACAAGGCTCACTGGGCTAACACTAAAGTGTTGGGGTGGCTAAGTGCACCCTGGAAGCTCTCAGACACATTCCATGCCTGGCATATTCCAGCCTCCAGGAGTTACCTGTTTTCCATGGCTCCTCCCACTTGACAATCAAGAAAGCTGCATCTCTCTAACCAACCTTCCTTAATCTCAGCTCTCTCTCCCTCTTTGGCCTCCTGTTTCCACTTTTAAGATCCTTTCATTAACAGTAGGCCCACCCAAACAGTCCAGGATAACTTCTGATTTAAAATCAGTCAATTAGCAAGCTTGCCCCTTTGCCCAGGTAACCAAATATTTTAACAGGTTACAGAAATCAGGATGTAGATATCATTGATGGAACTTTCTTTTCCAGTGATAGTATGCTACCCCCATTTCTGCTCTCTTTCTTCCCAATTTTTTACATTGATGGCTAGTTTCACCTAATTTCTCCTGTATAAAATGTTTTGGGAGGAAGGATAGCACTAACACTCCTCTAGGGAAGATTGTGATCCTTTTAAATGAACACCGGGCCAGACGAGTTTTAATGGAAACTGTATAAATCTGAAGAGAAGCACAACTGCTGACAGGTGAGAATTTCAGTAAGTAAATATATTGCACACAAGACAGGTAATTACATTTTAAGCCACTAATGCCAGCAAATGGAATACATAGCACAATGTGGCGTAAGTATTGAGAAATTGGATAGGTTGATAAACTTTCGAAATCATTTTTTAAAGGTAGCTTATTTTTTTTCTTCCTTAGCAAAGAAGCATCAAAAATGTGTCTGACAAATTAGTGAATGGACAAACAACAAATACGTCAAAGTGACGAAAGATTTAATTCCAGGGTTCAGTTTCTATGCTGATATTCTTTCTTTAATAAATATTTTTAGTTTATTTATTTATTTATTATTGGATAGAGACAGAACTTGAAAGGAGAGGGGGGAGACAGAGAGAGAAGGAGACAGAGAGACACCTGCAACCTTGCTTCACCACTTATGAAGCTTCCCCCTTGCAGGTGGGGACCAGTGGCTTGAACCTGAGTCCTTGTGCACTGCAGTGTGTGCACTTAACCAGGTGCGCCACCACCTGGCCCCATGTATGCTGATATTCTAAGACACAAAGGATAGAAGGTCAGAGCCTGAATAACCTTTTCACGAAGAACCCCCTTGAGTTAACAGTAAGTTTGGATGCTCTCTCAACCCTACAAAAAGGGGCATTCCCAAAGTCCACATCCCTCAAAAACTATCTAAAAAAATGTTTTGAAGATTTTATAGAAAGCTCTATTTTCAAACCCCAAGAGCTATAAAACACACACACACACACACACACACACACACACACACACACACACACACACCCCAAGTCAATATTTATAGTGAGGAATTAAACAAACATGTAAACCACCTCCCATTATTTTCCAAAAAGTTTCATAGGCAAAAAAAATTTCTAGACTTTCTCTAGATTTCTTCTAATAATAGACAAATTCAGATTCCTTTCTTTTTAAATTTTTTAAAATATTTATCTATTTTCCCTTGTTTTTTATTGTTCTTATTTATGTCATCATTATTAAATAAGACAGAGAGAAATGGAGAGAGGAGGGGAAAACAGAGGGAGGAGAGAAAGAGACACCTGCAGACCTGCTTCACCACCTGTGAAGCAACTCCCCTGTGTGTGGGGAGCCAGGGGCTCAAACCGGGATCCTAATGCTGGTCCTTGAGCTTTGTGCTTAACCAGCTGCACTACCACCCGACTCCCTCAGATTCCTTTCTATGTGACAATAATTGAGAAACAAATAATCAAAGTAGAGAGGAGATACACATTTGTGGAAACCAACTGTATACCAGGCACTTGACACATCTTGTTTTATTTGATTTCCACAACAACCTGAAGAGTGCATGTTATTTGACATGAGAACATTTATACTCTAGGAAACTAAATTATCTGAAACTTCACATCTAATTATTAGGTGGAATAGATGAGGTTTGAACTCATGAATATGAGCATTAGCCATAGTTGGCAGGATCACACTGACTCTTAAGTAAATATTTATAAAGTACTGTGATGTCTTAATAGTGTATAAATTATGAGACAAAGATTAGTAATATATTTAAATTTAGGCATTGAGGAAAAGGCCCTCTTCATTTAGCCTATAAAAAAGACCTAAATGTCCATCTTGTAGGTTCATAAAATGGTAATTAAACTGGGACCAGGCAGTGCAGCTTCTGGTAGAGCACATGCTACCATGTGCAAGGACCTGGGCTCAAACGCCTAGTTCCCATTTGCAGGGGGGGAAAAATCTCCAACTGATGCAATGCTGCAGGTGTATCTATTTCTCTCTCCCTCCTTATCTCTCTCTCTCTCTCTCTCTCTGTCTCTCTCTGTCTCTCTCTCTTTCCTCCTTTACCAGAGCACTGCTCAGCTTTTGGCTTATCATGGTATGGGGGATTGGACCTGGGACCTTGGAGTCTCAGGAATGAGAATCTCTTTGCATGAACATGATGTTATCTCTCCCTTGATCTCCCCCTTACCTCTTAGTTTTTCTGTGTCTAGCCAAAGAAAGAGAGAGAGAGAGAGAGAGAGAGACAAAAAAAAAAAAGAAAAATGGCACCAGAAATTATAGATTTCTCATGTAGGCACTGAGCCCTGATGATAACCCTGCTGGAAATAAAAAAGAAAACAGAAGAAAAGAGAAAGAATCAAAAAGAAAGAAGCCTTTAAAAGTAGTCCGGGAGGTGGTGCAGTGGCTAAGGGACTAGACTCAAGCATGAGGTCCTGAGTTCAATCCCCGGCAGCACATGTACCAGAGTGGTGTCTGGTTCTTTCTCTTTCCTATCATCTCATGAATAAATAAATAAAATCTTTCAAAAAAAGAAGAAGCCTTTATAAGTAATAATGAAATAGCAATTAAACATTCTCCCTTTGCTGTTCATGTTTTTTTCATACTAGTAACACCCTCAGTCAGCAGGTTTTGCATCTTTTGGCTTGTTACTGCCAACTCTTTGCAAGTGTGGACCATCAGACAAAGGGAGGTGAGACGGGAGTCGGGCGGTAGGTAGCACAGTGGGTTAAGCTCAGGTGGCGCAAAGTACAAGAACCAGCCTAAGGATCCCGGTTCAAACCCCCGGGTCCCCACCTGCAGGGGAGTCGCTTCACAAGCCGTGAAGCACGTCTGCAGGTGTCTATCTTTCTCTCCCCCTCTCTGTCTTCCCCTCCCCTCTCCATTTCTTTCTGTCCTATCCAACAACAACGACATCATTCATAACTACAACAATAAAATAACAAGAGCAATAAAAGGGAATACATAATAAATAAATATTAAAAAATTTTTTTTAAAAAAGGCAGGTGAGAGCAGGGAGCGCAGGTCATGGGACATATGGTACATGTTCAGTTCTGACAATGTGTCTTTTTAGCCTCTGGGTGTCACGCCATCATTCTTGTGTAAGGCCACTCATTTTCAAGGAAATACAATTAGTAAATTAATATTTTTAAATAGCAACAGAGCCCATTTGAATGCATGAGATGTGTGCTGAACATTATTTGAGAAGTAACATTCATGCTTCCTGCAGTCATCTTATGTACTGTCTCTCCCAGATGGTAAACCCCTTGAAGGCAGAGCCAGGACTGGTCTCTCACCTAATTAGTTGTATATGGCATAGTATCAGCACTATTTGTCATGAACTGATTTACATAGTTCTGTGTAATTATTTAACATGTTCCTATCACTAAGGCCCCAATTACATTGTGATTTTTGCCACATCTTCCAGATAAGGTTCCCAGAAGCTGAGCAACTTGCTAGAATCAGAAACCAGAGGGTACTATGTTCTTTGTGCCCACAACACAAAATTATTTATTCTTTGCCTTGCTCTTTTCTGTTGCTTTCTTCTTCTAAGGTTTCTATTACAGGGAGCAACACTTATTGGCCTTTTTATTAAAATGAGTATCACATAGTGCTTATGTATGTGTCAGACGCTGTTCTTGAAGCTTTACACACCTTAACTCATTTAATCCTCCTAATACCCCCATGAAATAGGTACAATGTGCTCTTCATTTTATTGAAGATGAAATGGAATTAGGGGAAAGTGAACTCATCCAAAGTCACAGGACTGGTAAATGGTAATAGTAAGGTTGGGACACAGGAGGCTCACCTCCTAAGACTGTGCTGTTACTTATCCTGCCTGAATATGATTTTCCAAAGATCCTTGGTTAATAAATACAAGCAGCTGTTCAACTAGGGGCTAGAAGCATTGGGGGTGCAGCAGGAGGAAGTGTGTTCACTCCTACCTGTGTGATTTATTTGATTAGATTCTAAACCCTTTCCTCATGCCACTTGGACTCCATATAAGTACTATACTAAATTTTCCTGTACTGAAGGCATATGCAGTGCTTACCTTGACTGACACATAAAATATCCAAAACAAAATACCTCAAGACTGAAGGACTTTTTGTTTTATGAATTAGAGACATGAATTGATTGCCTAGACAGTAAGAGCATTATAAAACCAAATCTATAAGTCCTTGTCGGGGATTTTCGTATTCTAGAATAGTTCCTATCTGAAATATTTCAGTATTTGCTTTATATCTGAGTCTGAAAATAGTCTAACCCTTTTTAATTTTTAATTTTCAATTACTTTTTCTTCACATATCGGACAAGCATTAACTTTCAATATGATGCCCAAAACACTTTCTATGTTTTTATTTCAGTCATCTTGAAAACATGCTGGTAAACATATAAGCATATTGTATGGTTTAAAATTCGGGTATGTATACATATACCAACAGGAGTTATGAATTATGTATATCAAGAACCTATATAAATTAAATTGTGGAGAAAAGCATCACAGGATTCAAGCAGACCATAATAAGAGATTCTATGTGAAATGTAAAAACTACCTTGAATAAATTATCCATAAGTTAACACTCTCATTAGAATGACATTTATTATTTTTGGGTTTGTGATGTTCTTTTAATGAGCTTTGACTAACTGTTCCAATGTCACATTAAGAAACGATTTCAGACTTTTCACCCCCATTGGAATTAGCAAACTTTATTTACATTTGAACTAAAATAATTTAAAATAATAAAACATTAAAAACAATCCTCTCCTTCCCAGTGTAGAATACTATTTTCTTCTGCCCAGAAACATTTAATTAAAGCAGGATATAACTTTAGTAATTATTTTCACACAAAATGACTTTAAAATTAATAGTCAGTTGTAAGACTGTTTAAAACTGGGAGACTGACAATCAAAACAATTTTAAATGCTTTGTTTATGTGATGAAAAGGAGTGATCCTTTAATTCGCTCACACACTAAACTGATTTCACAGACTTTATGTACTGGTGTTTAACATAGTCAAGTGCTTGAGGTTACATAAAATAAACATTCTTGAGATCTTATTGCAAATGTTTGCGATTTATGATGTAAACTGATTTGTAAAAAACTAACAGGATCCTATCTCACTGAAGCCAAAAAAGCATTTTTCGAAATCAAAATTGTTCCGGAATTTGAGCATTGCATTATACTAAAGCATTTCCATCTGAGGATCTAAAAAAAGTTATAAATCTGGGAGAAAAATTCGAAGTAGATATTTATCAGTTCAGCTTCAATCGAAGGCCTCTGATCTTACTGGGCCTCTTGTATCACGGGGTCTTCAACACTAATGATGTTTCGAATGATGTTTTTTCACTGGTTTCCCCCAATTAGGGAAGGCTTAGCGCACACTCTCAAAGAAGGGGGGGAGCAACACGACCTTTTTTTTTTTATGATTTATTATGATTCTTGAGTTTCAACCCAAACGACCTGCTCTTGGGCTTAATTTGAATTTAATGTGGATACATTCTCCCAACCCTTCATCTAGGAGACTGGGGCCTGCGGGGAGTTGGGACCTTGGTGCCCTGGTGCTGTAGGGTGGGGTGCACGTCCTGCTCTGGTACTGCATGAAGGGATGTTTGGGAACCCGGAGACAGTTTCTCGGAAGGAGCGAGACTCTCTGAGCTCCCCCTGACTCTTCCTTCTGGCCCAGGACGCGACTTTTTCCGCCTGTGCCTCTGATTCTGCATCCCTGGTCCCGCACCGCTACACCTCAGACTGCGTTCCGAATCCCCGCCCCAGGACTGGGACTCGGCTAAACCGGGGGGGGGGGGGGGGGGGAGGGGGGAGGGAGCCCGGCGCTCTCCCCCACCAGGAAGGAAGGACGCGACGCCCCAGGTCCCCGCGCTCCACGGCGCCCGGGCTGAACCCGCACCCCAACCACCACCACCAAGGGCGCCCGAGGAACCTCCGAACCGCGTGACTATCTGGCCTGAAACGGCTGCTGCCCCCAGCGCCCTTGCCCCGCAGATGCTGATCGCCAAAACAGTATACGTCCTCTGGTGCCACCTGGACACTCTCCCCCGACACACACCCCGCGAGGCTGACACCCGGCACTAAAAAGCCGGACACGCCAGCACAGCCACGTGGCGGGAAAGCGTCCTCCCGCCCAGAGGGGATCCCAAGGGACATTCAGGACACCCTAGGTGGGGGTGTAGCATAATGGTTATGCAAAGGACACCCTGATGGTCCCAGGGAAGCCCCCCTAAGGCGGGTCCTGCTCCCAGCCCCACACTCGCGGCGCCTGTCCCCAAACTGCGGCGCCCTGGGGGAGACTGGTGGACTAGGCGGTGTACAGCGTCCACTTTCCGGGGCCCGGCTCTGCCCTACAGGCACCTTATAATCCCGAAGACGGCGCTGGCTTCCAAGCGCCACATTGGAGACCAAGGCCGGGCTGGGGTCTCAGTCCTGGCGCCCCTGCCCCCAGTAGCTCTGGGGTATTTATTCCCAGGCCTCCAGGTCTCCCCCGCTCACCACGAGTTGTCCAAGAGGATTTCAAACCTTCTGATCCCGCTTCCCCCACCCCACCCCCCACAAAACAGTCCCCAAATAAACCTCAAAAGTGAAAATTGAAGGCTGAGAGTCTGTTTTGAGGAAAAGGGTTATTCTGTGTTATTTTACATGTCATCTGTTCCTTTATTGATTTGGTGTAAAATCAATCCGGTTTCTGTGCTGGGTGGATAAAATGGGGGAGGGGTGTGCTCAGCGCTTCTAAGCGCCTCTCAACCCTCAGTCTTGGCCTCCTAGAAATGGAGGGAAGCACTTTCCCAAATCAGAATATTCCAGAGAGATACACATTCATCAAAGAGTAAGAAGGAAGGACTATCCCGGATAGTTTAATAATCACAGGAACAAAGATGACGCGAACCCCATCAAATGAAACAATACTATTTTCATTCAATTAATGGCAAAGTGTCTTCAATGAATAACTTGGCACTTATTTAAAAGGTTTAACAAAGGTGAAACCGAAACATTTTGTACCGACAACACATCATGAAATAACAGTATCTTCTTTTGTTTAAAATAACTTAATACACTAGAAAAAATATGGCAAATATAAATAATTTTGTTTTCATGGAGAACAAATAGTTACAAAGCTCAACTGCACACTAGAGTTCAGTTAAAAGAGCTTTTCCTCTTTCTTGTAAATTAGAAGGAAACAAACAAAACAAAACAAAACTGAGGAGGCTTTCTAAATAGGGACACAGTTTGCTTAGTGCAGGGTACCCCTGTTTAAATAGCTACATGAATTGAAACAAAAAATTACTTGAATATACACCTTTGAGAGATAAAATGCAAATGTTGAAAGTCAACCATCAGTTCACACATTATAGCCAAAATAAACTTTGTTCGTGTGTATCAACATATTTTACACAAACCTAGTGCCTGTATCTAGCTGGGTGGTTTAAGTGAGTGAGCCGTGATGGGATAGAGAGGGGAAAATAAAGCAGGGTCCTCAAACAGGACTTCAGGGAATCAGCAAGAAGCAACACAGGAACAGGGGAAGCAGAGGAGCTATACACCGATGGAGCGCCGGCTGTGTGTGTGTGTGTGTGTGTGTGTGTGTGTGTGTGTGTGTGTCACGTGCAAGGCGCTGTACCTTCATTCATTTCATCTGATCTTGTTTTCTTCCTTTCCTCACACTTTCTGCCCACCTCCATCTTCTTGGGACAATCAGTATAATTTTTCCCCGTCTGGCTCTTTCTTTTTCTTTCTTTCTTTCTTTCTTTCTTTCTTTCTTTCTTTCTTTCTTTCTTTCTTTCTTTCTTTCTTTCTCTTGCCTCCCCCATCAAAGACTAGGGGGCAAAGTATATGTAGTTAGAAAGATATCAATTTCCAGACGCTCTGCTCTTAGTATTGTTTTTTCCGTCCTGGAGATGAAATGGATTGAGTGCAGTGTGAGTAAAGCTGGGAGGGGGAGACACCATCAATGGAGGACAAGTAACATGCAAACCGGAGTTCAGTGTCTGCAGCCTGGACAGTTTTGCCTCAGTCATTTCTCAGAGGATTCATTGTGGCACCGTTTTGGTATTGATTTTCTTTTTCTTTTCTTTCTCTTCCTTTTTTCTCCTTGGTTTAAACTGTCTTCCCTCTTGCTCTTCCATACGTGGTGGTTTTAACTCAAAGCATCTGATTCAACGTAAAAGGAGGCCCGCCTCTCTTATCAAATGTCTCGTATTAAAGTGAACTTCGCAGAAAAAGGTCAGTTTCAAAACCTGTGAACTTCCCAGCTGCGCACTTTTTCACGTTAATTCTTTAAATAACTATACCTCTTCCTTCTGTTTTGCCTTCTTAGCCCATTAGGGAAAGAAAAAAAAAAAAAACACCATACACTTTAGATAGTTCCCTCCCTCCCCCCCATTCACTCAAAATTCCTTCAGATTATTTTCCCATAATTTTTAAAGTATAAAATACTTTCATTTTTAATTAATTTTGCTCTTTGATTCTCCGATTTCTTTTTTTTTTGCCAAATATTAATACGAAATAAGTTCCCTTTCTCTTTTTTCTCACTGTTTTATCTTGTCTACTTTTCGTTGTTGTTGATTTTTTTATTAACAGAATTTTTCTCTCTACGCAAAAGTCCACCATTGCAGCTTTGCCACGAGCCCCACTCCTCAGAGCCAGGCGCGCCCTGTCCAGTCTCTCTCCGAGCTCCCCCCAAAGAGCCCCGCAGGCGGACCTGCGCGGGGTGGGATCCTCGGGGCCCAGCCTGGGGTGCGGGGAGGGTCGATCTGGGTTGGGGCAGCGGAGAAGCAGGGAGCATGGGGAATATGGGCTGCATCACAGGCCCAGGGCGGCAGCGTGCTTTTTGGCTTTCAGTCTGAGATCCGCGATGCTTGAGTTCTTGCTGGTGGTTTTGGCTGCAGCGGCGGCAGCCACGACAGAGGCAGCGGAGGCTGAGTCGGCGGCCAGCGTGGCCAGCGGCAGTCCGAAGGGCGGCGCCGGGAACATCATGTAGGGCGCGTGCGCGGCCAGGTGCGGGTGCAGGTGGTGGTGCGCGTGCGCCACGGCGCTGTCCAGCTGCAGCTGCGCCTGAACCTGAAAGGACAAGGGCGTCACGTTGCAATGACTATCCTAGGGTGACAACAGAATAGAAACAGAGCATTAAAGGCGTCCAGTATGGCTGGCGGAAATGCTGGGGCGGGGTGGGGGGAGGGGCGCTTGACTGTTCCTAAAATTCGGGGCGCCACTGGAATCCGTTCCCACCCAGTCTGCCTCTGGCTCAGAGCTGACCTCCCTGGACCCAGGGGACCCTCATCAGCAAGAATGTGATTGTCCCTTGGGGAACTGTGCATTGCTACTGTGCCAAGGTATCACCCTTCTCAAAATAACAATGGTTATCTGGCTGAGATGGAGTGAGGACATTGGGTTCCCCTCTGGGTGCTGAGCCTGATACCTATGACCTTACTGGCGCAGTCAAGTGCCAATATACAAACTACAAAACTTTGTAGTCACTGAGGAAAGTCATTGAGTCCAAATCACAACAGGCACAACTGTTAGTACTACTAACCTTTCCTGCGGTCAGAATTACCTGCGCATTCTGATTCACAAGGTCTAGGCTGGGCCTGAGGCTCTTAGGACTACTCTTAGTGAGTACTATGAGTTATCTTCTGAGTAGAAGATAACCTGATGCTGCAAGTTATCTTCTGAGTACTCAGGGGTCTCTTTTTAAGATCCCCCCCAATCTACTCCCCCCCCCCATCATTCTCTCTTGCTTCAAACAACTAGCATTGGGATGCCAGCATCCTGTGGTGCCAAGAGAGCTAAGATCTCCTAACGCTAACCCTCAGTACATGGGCACACTCCAGTCCAAGGCACTGATCACTGAGAGTTGATTTGTGACTTCACAGTCCAGCTAAGCAGGGGTCCTAACTGAGGATGGGGAAGGTTGGGGATTGGTTGGGAAAGGACTGAGCCTTTAGGCTTGGAGAGCAGGGGAAGTTCAGAGCAATGGGATTTCCCTGGATTAAATCATTGCTGCAGGCTGTCCTTTTAAAGTGCAGTCTTAAAGGTTTCTTTATGGCTAAGAAAAGAATTGCAGAGACAGAGCATCTCTGGGAAGGCCAAGGCTTTCCTCTCCACTAGTGATGGAGCTTTGTTTGCAGAGATAGCTTTTTAAAAATCAGCACGTGTTAAAAAAATACTTCCATTTGTTTAGTTCAGTTTTCTTCTCTCAGAGACATTTAATGTCACTAGGAGGTAGAAAATACTTAGAAAGATATTTATAGTGGCCCAGAAACACTTTAGGATTAACCTCTGTATTGGATCTGACAAAATCTTAATCAAAAAAGCTTTTCCTTCTCCCCAAACTCAGTCTTGAGCATTTTTTAAAAATTTTATTTTAAAGAACTAGTTGCTGCCCCCAGGCCTGTGCATGTTTCCCAAGTGAAAGGGAGGACTAGGCATGCAAGTTCCAAATGCTGAATAACTTTTTAAAAAAGGAATGGGTCCAGGACATCATCTCAAAATTGATTCAACAAACACACACACACACACCAGTACTGGGGAACAGAGAGAGGACATATTAAGCAGTTCAAGCAAATAGCCAGGTCATTTACAGTTACAAACAGGGTGAAATGGGTGGGGCCATACTTGCCTGCTGAAATGGCATCCTTAAAGCACCTACATTGACATAGGGTGCAACTCTACAAGCTTCAAACTGGCTGGCAGCCCCTATGAGGACACCTGTCAAAAAAGAAAAAGAAAAAGGAAAAAACAGGACACAATCACAACAATGTGAGGGTAGCATTTCTAGCATATTTTTAGGACTATAAATAGTACCAGGAGGAGTTTGATTGATATCTTCCTGGATTTATTAAAACATATGTAATTTAATCCCAAATGGTACAGCTCTTACAACTGCATTCAGAGTAGAGTATAACTAAGGACTGAAAAACTGCTTTGAAAAAGTTTCATTATGTATTGTAACAATACCATTCCCCCAACTCCTTTTACTTATAATATCAAACTTTTTTTTTTTTTTTCTGTCTGAGAAACATACCTTTATGGAGTTGGTTTTCTTGTTTTCTACATTTAGCTCTTCGATTTTGAAACCACACCTACAAATTGGGAGGAAAAAAACAAAACCTGGATATTATTACTTAAACATTTTTTTAATTATAAGAATATGATAAAATATCTTAGGCAAGAAGTGGGAGATGCAGCAGTCTCTGAATTGAACAGAACAATCCTATTTTCCAATTTTAGAATGTAAGTGGATAGCAAAACCAGTAGATAGATTTCATAGACTTTTGCAAGATAAATTGTTTCTTGATAAATTACTATTAGTCCTGGTTTCATCGTTCCACAGCATTACAGTATCCCTCAGGCTTAAAACTTTCCCTGATACCTGATACCAAAGTGATAATGGGTTTAAATGTTTGCTCAGTAAGGCCTGAGAAGAATGTGCTCATTAATAGCCTGTAATATTAATTAGCTTCATCTTTGAGAAAAACCAAACACCAAAGCAAATAGTGACTCTTTGGGGGGAGGGGGTTAAAGGAGGTAGAGGTAATTAGTGTCATAAAAGCCTCACTACAAAGAAGTTTAGAATTTCTCTGTTCCTCTGTGCAGCAAAGTGTAACACAGTGGCAGAATAATTGTACTATTATCATGATAATCTAATTCCGCTCCTGTAGAAAAAGCCCATGCTTGTAGTCAGCGCAGTAGAGAAACATTAAGAAAATAGCTCTAGAATTTAAAAGTGTGGAAAAACAAAGGCCAGCAATAAAGTTCACTTGTTATGAGGAAGTAAAGAACACTTCATGAAAGGGGGGTGAGATATGAATCAAACAAGTCCTAGAGACTATCTTCGGAAATAAAACTTGCCAGCTTCTTGAGTAAGAATTCAAATCAGTTTTGCTTTCATATTCTTGTAATACAGCATCTTGAATGATCCACATATTCATTTTTTTAAATGAAAGTAAAATGTTGTTCCAGAAGTTTCCCCTCCTTGTTTTCGAAAAGTAGTGTCATAGCCAATGTAATTTTCTACAAATTCCTCTGACATTTAGTGTAATGCAAGGGCACACTTCATGCCAGGGTGGCATTCTGTGTATAACTCACATGGCCTGAGGCTGCTTGCTTTTTTTTTTTTTTCCCTTTCCCTAGAAGATTTGGAGCTGAGATACTAATGCTCATAACTGTAATAATTATCATTGTGCCTTTAAGGGGTTGCTGAGTCTCTGGAGACTTAGTACACAGAGCAAAGCAGGAATAAGTTAAAAAGGAAGGTTCTGCTGTTGAGCTGTGAGGACCATGGCCTTCTATTATTACTTTTCCCCTTCAACTGACTGCTCGGTTTTTGTCCTGATCCTATTACAAGATGCGGGGAAGCCCCATAAGAATTGCATAGTTCGCTGCAGATGGTGGTCTCAGTGCCCAGAGACCTGGGGAGTATCTGTTACAATGATACTCTGTAACAGCTGCAGATGTTCAGGCCTAAAACTGCTCCATGTGTTCAAACAAATAATGACCATCATTTTCTCCTATTTTATCATTTGAGCGGAAATATAACCTGAAACATTTAAATTGGTTTTCTGTACAACTAGAAAGATATATGTGCATATAATTTTCACTTTAAATGTTCTAAAGTCTACTTTTGCCATTACACTCACCCCACAGCCAGTAAAGAAAATCTGCTCCAGTTCTAATTTCAGGAGAGATTCAGACTTTGGAAATACCAGTATAAAGAGATATGGGTTGTTTCAAAATCAAGTTTATGTAGACTGAGGTTAGCTGCCATGGATAAGTAATGGAACAAAGAGTGGCCAAAATGCATTAATTTCTCGGCTCTTTTACACAGTTTGTGACATACCGCTAAGGGCAGACTGTAAATTTCTGCACTTAACAGTCACTAATTTTCTTTATAGTCTGTACATCTATAAACCTAATTGGCATATCCGTTTCACAAACCTAGATCCCTGTTACAGACCCTCAAGAAACCCTGCTCAAGGAAACCAAGGATTCGATTTGTTGTAACTTTTAAGACATCCAGAAGATAAAACGTTTTTCTGTAGGATTTTTTTTTAAGGCTTATAAAAGTAGGCCCATTAGGATTAAACCACATTAAAGGGATCATGAGCCTAGGGGGTGTGGTTTATAGAAACTCTGGGAGCAAGCCCAGCACAGCTTTCTTCTGCTGGGAACATATGTGGGATGGGGGAGCGAGCCGGCTAAGATCTACTTTGGAAGGTAAGACCACTAGTCTCCAAGGAGGAAGATAGTTCTGTCTTCTCACCTCACTCAAGTTACTGGAACCCCAACTCATGGTTTGAGTCCCCCAAGCCTCCTCTCCAACCCCAGGCAAGCCCCTCTGCCAGTTGCTGGCCCAGCTTTGACTTCTCCCCTAGCGGGTTACCTGCACTCGGGCCTCAGACAGCCCCAGCCGCTGGCTCAGCTCCTCTCGCATAAAGGCATCCGGGTAGTGGGTCTCATCAAAAAGCCTCTCTAGTTCATTGAGTTGCTCCAGAGTGAAATTGGTCCGACTTCGCCTCTGTTTGATTTTGGTCTGGCCTTCGTCCTCCATCCCTTTCGCATCCTCTTTGCGATCCTTTAGCTCCGGAGACACTGGATAGGGTACCACCAGCAGGGCCACATGGTCACGCGCATACAGCAACACACCCACACATGGAGAGAGAGAGAGAGGGAGAGGGAGAGAGAGAGAGAGAGAGAGAGAGAACACAGCAAATCCCGTTACCAGATTTGTCTCCAGAAGAATGGAGGACACTCCCCTCCCTCGGAGTCCCAATGAAGTCCCTCACTTCACATCCAGGAAGGGGAGCCTGGTGATGCTCAAAGATCAAGTCTGAGTGGCAGCTGGGGGAGACAACATGGGCATTTACACCCCCCTCCCCCAAACTGAGAGCTCTGTTCATCTCTTCACTATACACTCCACTACCACTACTGCTTCCCCGCCCTCTCCCAAATCCCAAACCCTATCCACTCCCTCTCTCCTCCCCCATACCCCACTGCTCCTCAGCACTCACCCAGAGTACCTTAAGGCTTGGGCAGCAGCGCCCTGTGGGGTCCTGTTAGGAACCCAAAGCCCCTTTCCTGAGTGCAGCCCCACCAGGGTCAAGCCAGCCCAGGCCGCCTGGGTTCTGGGCTCAAAACTTGCTGGTCTAATTTAGGAACAATTAGGTCCAGGGGAATCAGTAAGAGAACCAGAGCTCCCTGGGAGCTGTATCCTAGGGACACTTGGTGCTGACCCTGGGCTTGGGACAAACCCCTCACATAGTCCCAGGACAGCCTGGCTGACATCATCCCCCCTTTGGGCCCCAGGTCTTTGCAGCAGAGGCGTCCACGCCATGTCGGCAGCCAAAAGGCTGGCAACCCAGGCGGGGCCAAAAGGCGAGGCTGAGGGGGGGGGAGGGAATGAGCTTGGGTGGCAGGCGGAAGAGACTGCAACCTGGGTCTCTCAGTTCCCTCCCTCGAAAAGGCAGGCTTGATCCTAAACACTGAAATCCACAGAGATCAACAGGTTCAAACAGAACGTTTGCTATCCTTGGTTTCTATTGGTCGCCCAAAGCCTTTTCATGCATCCAGCAGCTCAGATGTTTAATAAAATATGCATTTTTCTACCATGGGTTTGCACACATCCATTGCTACTTTTCTTGTCCTTTTTATCTGCCTTTCTCCCCTTTTAGAAACTGGATGTCTTTGAGGCTAAGCATACAGACACTCCCAGGGATGAATATATAATATATAATATATAACCTAGGCCAAGGGGCAGTTACAAGGGAGTCGGCTTCAATATAACTGGCTCCCACCCTCTGGAACCTTAGTCCTCGGGTCTGTGTAAGAGCTTCGGACTTTTTCAGATGACTTTAAATAATCGAGGTCATTTACATTTCTTCCCAGACCAAGAGTCCGATCAGTATTAGCACTTAAACTACCCCCTTCCCCCATCCCCCAACACACACCGCCAGAAGATAAATTAATACGTGCGGTGCCCAGATCTCAGAAACCAAAAGCCCCAGCACTAGTCAGGAGCTTCAGACCTGACTCCGTTATCCCGCCCAGCTACACTCCAGCCTGGGATTGCTGCTGTGGCCGCCTGACAATTACACCATCATTTTCCAAATTTAGGAGGAACAGACAAGAGGAGCCTGGCCTGGCACTCTAACCTCAGGAATTGCTAGTCTCGGAGTTCGTTTTGTGGACATTTGCCCTTCCTCCAGAGAGGGACTGCATAACATTGTAGCGAACACTAAAATCAATAGGAATATTGTGGTGACATTTAAATATAAAAATATACCCTTCAGATTCAGCCGAAAGGATGAAAAGGCTTTGTCTATTTCCTGTCATCCACAGTGGATGACTCTTAAACTTTTCTCTTTTTCAAAGAGAAAGATGTCCACATTTCCAGTTGATTAATAGGCTTAATATAATCTCCACCCCCTCCCCAAGTCCACTTATTGCCCTAAACAGGAACAGACCGTGTTATAAACAACTTAATTGCTTGCTTAAATAAGTGATTCTACGCATGTCACATATTTTCTTAATTGGGAAAATATGGCAGCACACTAGTTCCTGCAGGCACCAAGTACCAAATTAATTTTATTGTTGAACTCCTTTGAATAGGCACGGGACGCATCGCCTCACCTTTCAGATAAAGCTATTTCCTAAGACTTTAGCTGGCCAAGCTAAAGGATTCTTCCCTTTTCCCGTCCGTCCCCTTGTCCAAAGCAGAACACTAGATGATTCGAAGCAGGAAAGGATTTGTGTAATAAATAACGAAAAAACACCCACCCCATACACAAACAACCCCAAGCCCATTGCATCTCCCAAGAGAAACACAGTGGCCTGAACCTCAGCCTGCCTTGGCCTGGCTCTACCTTCCTAGCTCAAAGAGAATGGCAAGTTTGGAACCCCTGGACCCCGGCAATCCGGGCTGCCTGCTGAGTTCCAGTGGTTTCTAATAGTGACTCCCGAAATCCGGGATGACCTAAGTGTGATATGCTCGCTCCTGTCTCTCTCAGGCCTAGGGTAGAGACTCCCACAAAGTGGGCGCTGGATGCAAACCGTAGCCCTGCAGCCCCCTGGCCCCGTGCAGCTTCGGGAAGTTCCCGTCCGACCGGGCCCCGGGGATCGCGGTGGGATGGGGTGAGCTGAGCCTGGGGCAGGGCGCACGGACCCCACCCACGATCGCGCACACTGGGGCTCCTACCCCACCCACCGTCCCTCTCCTCCCCGAGACTGGGGTCCCAGGGCTCCGTCCGCGGCCCGCCCTCCCCGAGGGGCCTGGGGGTCCGCTCCCGCGCCAGAGGTGGCGAGGAGGCGGGAAGGGCGGCGCGGCCGAAGAGGCATTACCCTCGGTGAGCCTCGGGCTGCCCGGCTCTCGGCTCCTCTCGGCGGCGCCCATGTCCAGCTCCCGGCCCGGCGAGCGCCCTCCTCCAGCGCCCGCGCCCGCTCCTCCTCCTCCTGCGCCTCCGCCTCCTACACCTCCCCCGCCGCCGCCTCCGCCGGCCGCCCGGACTGCTGGGCTGCTGAGCTCGTCGCGGCCGGGCTCGGCGCCCCCGGGCGGCTCCTTGGCCCCGCGCAGCGGCCCGCTCTCCAGCACCTCCCGGTAGGTGATCGCCTCCTTCTTCTCCTTCACTTTCTGGTCAAAAGACTTGGAGACGAACGCTGTAAGTTCTTCCATCGCCGCCGGTGCCCGGCAGCCCCGCGCTCCAGCGCTCCCAGCCCAGCCCCGCTCTTTTTTTCCTTCTTCTTTTTTTACAGCTCCAGCCCCCCCAATAATAACACATCAATGGGGCAGGGGGGAGGAGGAGGGAGGAGGAGGAGAAGGAGGAAGGAGAAGAAGGAAAGAGAAGAAAGAAGAGAGAAGAAGTAGAAGGGCGAAAAAGAAGTAAGAAGAGGAGGAGGAGGAGGTGGAGGAAGAGGAGGAGGAGGTGGAGGAAGAGGAGGAGGAGGAAGAAGGGGGAAGGGGCGGGGGCCACCGGAGGGAAATGGGAACTGATGCTTCCCCGCCGGAGCGCGCTTGTTCAATGTGAAGATCTTTGACAATTCTTCCTGCGGAGAGTTCAGATCTGATAGAAACGCTGCGCTTGAAGTCTCACTATTTATACTTCGCCAAGGCGGCCCCTTGTTCGGAGTGAATTACCTCCCCTTCACAAGTCGGAGGGAGCCCCTTCGCGGGAATCACCCGCGCCACTACCTGCGGGTGGGGGTTGGGGGAAAGAGGGAGGGAGGGAGGGAGTGAGAGGGAGAGAGAGAGAAAGAAAGAGAGAGAAGAGAAAAGGGGGGGAGATGAAGGTTGCTGGGGTTGGAGTCCCGCGCACAGGCCGGGCCGCCTTGGGGTGGAGGCAGCGCAGGGTGACCCTGGGGCACTGGGAAGAGGCAGGTCCCAGGCCGTCCAGGTTTTCCGTGAGCCCCACGACCGCCCGTTGTCTTGGCTATCCATTCAGGCTTGACAAGAATCCCTAATTAATTTAATTAGGCGTGGATTTTGCGTTGGTGTCAAGACTTAGTTAAACACTGGGGAGCTGGACCGACTCCTCCGGGGCGTGGCCAGCAGGAAACTGACAAGTGCGCGGCGCTGGACTCTGTGGCTATCGGGACTCGGCCGCGGCCCCGCATCTTCCCCGCCGACGCGGTATCCTCCCCGCGCCGGGATGTGGCGCAGCGCCCTGCCCCGCAGTGCCGCTCGGCTCCCCTGCCTAGCACCGGACGTGCGCGCCCCACTCGCGAGCCGGACTCGACATCCCGAGTCCACACACCTCACCGCCGCTCTAGGCATCACCCTGCTTCCACCACCCTCCCAAAGTTGGGGTACCCCACCGCGTCTTAGGTCCTAAGCTCCTTTAGGGGCGCCCAGGCCGCGGTCTGAACCCAGCCCGGGCGAGCACGGGGCTCCCCCGCCTGTGAAAGCTGTGATAGCCCTTTCTCAGGTCCCGGAGCCCAAGCCCACTCTTCTAAGAAAAAACCCCATTTCACAGGACTCGATTTAACACACATTTTGAACAGCTGTTCCCGACAGACTCAATTTTAAAGCGTTTTCTTAAAGCCTGGTCACATTTTGACTTTGTCCTGTCTTTGGGGACACCCAGAGATCATCAACCCTTCTCCCTTACAACTTCCTGCACATAGACCATTTCCACATTAAAGGATGGAAGTTTTTCTTTAGTATTCCGAGAAATATTCCAGTTGAGTTACTTAAAAAAAAAAAAAGTGATTGGCCTCCTTTGAGTTAGAATGTAAATTTGTCCGCCCTCCATCTGATTTTCTGTATCACAAACTATTAAAAGAAAGATGTTTGCTGTAAGAAAAGTTGTAATCTTTATCCTTGCAGTTTGTTATTTCAAAAGGTGTATATTCCTGACTTATTTGTCTCTGCTGTGCAGGACAAAGTTTGCTGTCATTAATGTGGACAGATATCGACAAGACCATTTACATACAGGAAGTTTTCACTTTTTAAGAACCTGTGAAAAATAGTCCTTTTTAAGTGTGGTTTTGGGGTCATCTTCAAGTAGTTTTTAATATTAATACACTGTTTCTGATTTTCTGATAATAGAGCTTTGATATACATATATTCCACTCATTGGTTAAAGTAGCAAAATAAGCTGAGAAGTTACATCAAAGCAACCTGGAATTTGTAAAAAGAGAACACAATATGGCGTATTATGTTAGTGTTTCTAGAACACATGTAAAGGTAATAAAGAACTTTATGTGCTACTACACTCATTACAGTGTTCATGGTAAACTTAAGGAATATGTAAATTAAAAATTTAGCAATGTTACTTTGCTGTTTTTTCCCTTTTGGGTTCTTAATTTATGTTTTGTTCTTAAAAAATTACACTCCGTGCGACTTTTATGAGAAGTAGCTAAGATCTAAGTTTCCAGTAATAATGGTTCTTAGGTACTAATGTACTATATGAGTGTTTGCTTTTTAATTTTATTATACTACGAGACTCAAGTACTTACTTTCCATAGCTAAGTGGCTTTAGGAATATGATTTTTTACATTTGTTTTTAGTCACTACTTGCAACCACTTAGATTTTTGCATTATTAAAGGGGCATAACAATAAACTAGAATTTTTATAGTAATGTATTTTAAGGTTATTTAGCAAAACTAACAGTTTTGGGGGTCAACTAAATGGTGTGCTCACAGAACTCTCAGACTGAAGTGTTACATGCATATTTACAAGTAGCTTAAAAATAAGTGCTATTAGAATCTGGTAAGGGATCATGGGACCCAACAGCTAACTCTTCTTTTATTAGAAAATGACTGTTAAGTCTGAACTTAAATTGTACCTACTGAGCTTGAGGTGAGGGTGACTTCTCTAAAGATGATCATGGACACAATAACTGTAATTCATACCAATCAGGGTTTTCCAAAATATTAGTATATTAACTCTTAATATGTTTAGAAATAATTGTGTTGATACCATTTGGAGCTGTGAGAAATCTGGTCTCTGACATGGACTGTCACTGACCTGAATGAAGTTTAGTGAAAAAGAAAATCCAAGAGTTTAAGATCACACACTAATAAAGCCCAACAAATCTTAATGGTGTTGTTTCATTTAATAGCAAATATCTTTTTTTCAGGGGCAGGGCATTTCACAAATGCAGCTTAGGGGGAAAAAAAAAAAAAGCAAAGCTTAACTGACAGCCTGTAGACAAACATTACAGGTTTCAATGAAATTCTGGAGCCCAAGGGTCCTCCCCCCCCCCAGTCCTCAGCTCTTGAATTATTTAAAATAAACCTGCCGTGTGGTGGTTAACTTTTGAAACGGTTCCTCAAAACTGGCTAAAGTACAGCTATTTGTAAGAAACATATTTGTGGAGGTGCTTTCACCATCTCAAATGCGCTGAAAAATGAAGCTTAGGTGTCTAGCAGTTATGAAAAGAGATGATTCTAAGTCGACTCCAAATTAAGGCCAACAGTTACTCTCTTTATCTTTGTTGCTTACTTGCAGTAAAAAGGAAAAAAAATATTTTCATGTAGAGTGAATCACAGAATATGCTGAATCGCTTTAACTTCTCTTGGTTTAAATAATAACAACAACAAAACCTATAGATTTAATTTCCTTTTCGGAAATCCCTCGGCAGTCTTCTCCCCCTATTCCGCCCCCAACCAGTTACTTTAATGTGGGAAACCAATTTGTTCCCAGCCTGGAAGAGCCTTCACCTTTACAGCAGGAGAAACACTAACTTCTAATGAATTTGTGCAAATACATCATTATAATCTAATCACACACGACCTTCCTTATACAAACACACTCCTGGGTTTTATCTTTGTTGGGCGAGTATTCTCCTTCCCCAGCTTGAGATTCTTAGGCACAATATCCTAAGCTTCAGACTTGTTTACTGATCATTTAAAACGATAATAACGAATACTAAGGCAATAACACACTTCAACCCCCCGCCTTTATTGCTTTTTTGGTAACAAGAAAATCAAACAAAACACGCGAAAGCAAAGGCAAACAAAAAATTGGTAGTGTGGCGATCCAGTTCCTCGGCACTCCCACGCCTGGCAGGCTCCATCGATGCGCTCGGAGATCGGCGGGCGCTGCCTGGCGCTAGAACAGGAAGGCGGCGAGCTTAAACTAAAGCGCGTCTGGAGGACAACGGTGGCGTCCAGGTTTGTGGTTAGACTTTTAAGTCTGCGGCGCCGGCAGGTCACCAGGAGGTGTGGGATCGAAGGCCAAGCCCAGGTGCTGCCTGCGGTCACGGCTGGGAGGCGGCCTCCCAGTCCGCGGGGTTCTGCGGCCTGGTCCGCGGAGGCTGCGCGGGGCCGCACGTCTGCGACGGTGCTGCGCGCCGTGGAGGCGGGGGCGAGGGTTGCGCAGGGCGCATGCGCACGCCCCGGCGGTCCTGACAACCGAGGTTCTTGTTGGGGCGCTGGGGTGAGCTTGTGGCTGGCTGTGGGGGTGTGGGGGGTGGGTGGAAGATGCAGCCTCACTCCTAGCTGGCTGTCTGTAGGTGGTGCGGGAGAAGCACCCAGCTCGCTTTCTCTCCCATTCCATCCCTGCCCCCAATCCTGCCTCCATCATCTATTTGGGGTTTCTGACATCTTCTTGGGGTTCATGGCACGTGCTGGGTGACTGGCTCTCTGGCCTGGAACCAAGGGGAAGCTGCGACCTGGTGCACCTGCTGGGCCGTGTGTGGCCACGTTCCACCCCCCTCTCTGCTCCAGCTGACCCTTCCCGGCTGGCTTTCACTACCGGGGGGTAGAGATGGGATAGAGTGAAGTGGACTTGCCTCTTAAAAGATTAAATACACTGGCTCTGAACACTCTTATTTCCTTGACCATCAGGACCATAACCTTGTGGTCATAGGCCAAAGTATGTAGCTGGCTACTCGTACACACTGTTTACTTTGGTAAGAGGTGGTCATGCATCATTAAACATATTGCTTGTCTCTGGCTTTAGGTCAATGCTACAGTAATTTCTTATATATATTAAATGTGCATTGAAATCCTACAAAAAGGGCTTTCTGTGTGCATTTTCAGGATCAGCAGTAACCTATTTATTTTTCAACTTAGAAGATACTAGGTGGTTAAATAAAATGTTTTGTCACAATAATATTGAAGTTGTCATTGAACTTAGATGTGGGCGCTGTAAGTAGAGGAGAAAAGCAGAGTTTACACTCTTAATAGTTATTTATTTTCCCTTTTTGTTGCCCTTGTTTTTTTTTTTTTTTTTTTAATTGTTGTAGTTATTGTTGTTGTTAGGACAGAGAGAAATGCGGAGAGGCGTGGAAGACAGGGAGAGTGAAAGATACCTGCAGACCTTCACCACTTGTGAAGCGACTCCTCTGCATGTGGGGGCCCGGGGACTCGAACTCAGAACCTTAGGCTGGTCCTTGTGCTTCGTGCCACCTGCGCTTAACCCTTTGAGCTATCACGCGACTCCTGAGTTTACACTCTTAAGGATTAATGCACATGTTACAGGTGCAGGCTAGTGAGGAAGCTGAGTATCCTTGGAAAGCCCCTCAAGCCTTAGAGTTTATAAATATTCACTTTATTGGAGAGCAGAAGAGATTTCCTGCTAAGTGGCAGTACTTTATTACTGTGCTTCTCAAAAAGTGGGCTAGATGTTTGAAACTGGAAAAGAGAAAAGGCAGCTGGCACTGATTAATGGGCCTCATCAAGTCACTAATCTCAGTTATGTATTGGAAAATTTCTGTAATAGAGTTTCTGCTTTCATTTCCAAACCATTGGAGAGAAATTTCTTAAAATTGATAATACATTAAGACAAGTCTACAGTTTTTTAGTAGTGATGGGAGGAGTGTCTTTGACAATTCTATATCTCTGAGTTTTGCTTTGGTATGCTCATTATCGTGGCTTTGCTTCTTTTAGCTGTCTTGCATGGTATTATAGTTGTTTGTGGGTTTCTTGTTACCTTAAATGTTGTTAACTTCAATTACTTTTCTCTACTTATTTGTGGTGAATTTGCCATCAAAATGAATGTACTGCCAGGAAAGTAGCTCACCTGGATAGTGTGCAGCTTTGCCATGTGTGTGAGCAACCCAGGTTCTAGCCTGGCCCCTGCTGCACTGAAGAAGGCTTCTGCCTCTCTGTCTTGTCTCTATCTGTAAAAACTCAGCTTAGAGTAGTGAGGCCTGAGAGATCTTGCCCCTCCTAGCCACTTCTCCCCAATAGAAAAGGATACTTTTTTTCCTTGGGAGAATGTTTGTTCAAGACGCAACAAAAAGATTATAGTTTAATATACTGATGGATTGATAGTGGAGAAATGAGCTGCCATGTCCCCTAGGAAGTTTTTTTCCAAATGTAATTATTTATTTGAGAGTAATTAAGAAGGAAGGAGGAGATAGGACACCTGCAGCCCTGCTTCATCCCCCTTTAGATATAGTTTATTTTACTGAGATGGATTGATTAAGTAGGTAGATAGATAAAAACAGAGACAGGGAGACATGAGAGCACTGCTCAGCTCTGGCTTATGGTGGTGCTGCAGATTGAACCTGGGACCTCAGAGCCTCTCAAGAGAGTCTTTTGTATAACCATTATGCTGTCTCCCCAGCTCAGGAAGCTTTGTTCTAGCTGCTTATCTTCTGAAATGATAACAGCTTGTACCTTCATTTATTATTTATTTAATTTTTTATTATTATCTTTATTTATTTGATAGAGACAGAAATCGAGAGAGAAGGGAAAAATAGGGTGAGAGACAAAGAGACACCTGCAGCACTGCTTCACCACTTGTGAAGCTTTCCCTCTGCAGGTGGGGACTGGGGGCTCGAACCTGGGTCATTGTGCATTGTCATATGTGCGCTCAACCAGGTGTGCCACCACCCAGCCCCTGTACCTTCATTTATAACTGGACAAAGGAACTGCCTTTGAGATTTTCTTTCTTTTTTTTCCTCTTTTGCCTTCAGGGTTATTGCTGAGGCTCAGTGCCTGCTCTACTTATCCACTGCTGCTAGAGGCTATTTTTTCCCTTTTGTTGCCCTTGTTTATCGTTGGCGTTATTATTATTGTTGTTATTGATGTCGTTGTTGTTGGAAAGGACAGAGAGAAATGGAGAGAGGAGGGGAAGGCAGAGGGGGAGAGAAACATAGACACCTGCAGACTTGCTTCACTGCCTGTGAAGCAACCCCCCTGCAGGTGGGGACCCGGAGGCTCGAACCAGGATCCTTATGCCTGTCCTTGCACTTTACATCATGTGTGCTTAACGCACTATGCTACCACCCAGCCCCCTTTCTTTCTTTTTTTTTTTTAAGATCTATTTAGATTAAAAAATTTTTTTTTCATACAATGTTGAGAGAGAATTTCACATAATAGAAGAGTATGAACACTATCTGGTATATATGAACACTATCTGGTACAAGGTGGAGACAGGAAACTTGAACCCAGGTCCTTACACACTATAGTGGGTTCTCTACCAAGTGTGCCATTGCCTAATCCTAAGGTTTTGTTTTTTTTTAAATGTCCACATCTTGACTCCACATCCTCAATCACTCACACTTTACAATAAGATGATTTCTATAAATCGTTGTCCTGCTGTAATCATTATCTGCCATGATTTCAGTGCTGTAGTGAGAGAACTTGCAGACTACAGCTGGAGACTGGAGTGGGAATAGAAAATCAGAAGCTTAGGGGTTTTGTTGGTTTTGCATTTATTGCATGCTACAAATGGAGTTAAATATAAGGAATTCTTACTAGGTATGTGTAAGATAAATTCATCATTGTTTCTTTTTTTTTCATCTTATTTCTTAATTCTTTATTTTATTGCCACCAGGGTTATTGCTGGAAATCTACAGCTTCTAGTGATCACTTCTTTTTCTTTCTTTTTTCTTTTCGTTTTTATAAGACAGATAAGTTGAGAGGGGAGGGAGAAAGACACCTGAAGACCTACTTCATTGCTCATGCAGTATCCACCCCTGCAGGTGTGGAGTGGGAACATGAACCTGGGTCCTTGTGCATGGTTACATGTGTGTGCCACCCACTGGCCCCTATTTCTTGTAGGATATTTAAGTATATACCATTGCATAATGGATATCCAGAGTACTTACTTAAGGTGGTGAGTAGCAATTTTCTTCCTGTCATTGACAGAAAAAAAAAATTGGATCTACGTCTTACTTGCTCTTAACGTTCACTTATTTTTCTGAAGAAGTAGATAACTATAATAGAGAAATTTGGTGGCATTTTGCTTCTTCTAAATTTCAGGTAATCTATAGAATAATTTTTTGGAAGTATAAATATGTTACCTGAAAAAATATTTGTAGTTTTGTCATAGTGTTTTTTTAATTACTGAACTTGGTTCCTTTAAGGTAGGATTGTGTATCTTTTTTTTAAATTTTTATTTATAAAAAGGAAACATTGACAAAACCATAGGATAAGAGGGGTACAACTGCACACAATTCCCACCACCAGAACTCCGTATCCCATCCCCTCCCCTGAGAGCTTTCCTATTCTTTGGAGGTTTAGGCATGAGACTCTCTTTGCACTACCATTATTCTGTCTACCCCCGCCTAAATCATTTTGTTTTCTTTCTTTTTTTCAGGCTTATGGTGGCGTGGGGGATTGAACCTGGGACTTAGCTTTCCTATTCTTTATCCCTCTGGAAGTACGGACCCAGAATCATTATGGGGTGCAGAAGGTGGAAGGTCTGGCTTCTGTAATCGCTTTCCTGCTGAACATGGGCATTGGCAGGTCAATCCATACTCCCAGCCTGCCTCTCTCTTTCTCTAGGGGGTGGAGTTCTGGGGAAACAGAGCTCCAGGACACATTGGTGTGGTCATCTGTCCAGGGAAGTCTGGTTGGCACCATGCTAGCATCTGGAACCTGGTGGCTGAAAAAAGAGTTAACATATAAAGCCAAACAAATTGTTGACTAATCATGAACCTAAAGGCTGGAATGGTTCATATGAAGAGTTGCGGGTGGGGGGGGGATATCTCCATTTTGTAGGTAGCTAATAGGCATATTTTAGTTATATTCCAAAGGGCCTGTGGCTATACTAGTTTTTTGGTTTTTTTTTTTTTTCTGAGTCTGAAATCTGATATGCAGGTGGATCCAAGTTATTGTCTGGGGAGATGATGTCATGGCTGGAAAAAGGACCAGAAAGCTGGGTCAAGGAAGAGAATAGCTCCCAAATATGGGAAAGGGGTATAAATATTGTTGACTGTAAACCCCATCCTATCGATTTGATGTGATCTGGGGCCCATATTCAGCTTAGGAGCCTATGTGACCTCTGCATCCCTGTAGATCTGAGTTCACATTCTGTGGTGATGAGTAGGAACGTTTCAAGCTGCCCTAAAATCAGGACCCATCTTCCTCAGGTGGAACATAGAGTATGCTGTCCAACCTCCCTTCGGAGGATAGAGCATTCTCTACCTTTGTTGATCCATGTTGAGGGCAAGGTCCTATGGGGGCCCACAAAGGGGTTTATTGTGTATGAGCTTTCTCTACTAAGTATAAACATCCATAAGTTTTATTATTTGAAGTTAAAACAAAAAACTTTATCAATCTCCCACTTTTTCTTATTAATAGCTTTAATTTGTTAATTTTTTAAACCAGAGCACTGTTCAGCTCTTTTTTATAGTGGTGCCGGAGATTGAACCTGGGATTTTGGAGCCTCAGGCATGAAAGTCTGTTTGCATAACCATTATGCTATCTACCCTCCGCCCTATTAATAGCTTTTTAATAGGATTCTTATATCTGCTTCTGCATTTAATCCACTGTGCTGAGTTGTTTTGGTTGAAGTCTATCAAGAAAGAAATCTGGTTTTTCAGAAGATATGGGATTGAAAAATGTAATGCAGTATTTTAAAAGCCTGTTCAGAGAACCACTACTTTGATACTACATGTAAACTTGGCAAGTAGTAGTTTTTCTTTACTGTCATCTCTCTGGCTTCCCTGTTCTCTGTTGACTTTTTCAGGTAGAAAGAGAAAGTCCAGGGCAAGAGGGGGAAGAGACACTGCAGTACCAGAGCTTTCCCCAGTGCTGTAGTCTCTCATGTGGAGTGCAGGGGCTCTGTCCTGGGTCATATGCATGGTGAAGCATCAGTGATCTTTTTCTATTTTATGACATTAAATGTTTGCTTGTACCTTGTTTTACTCATGAGACTAAGCCATGCATCAGTCTATTGGAATATATCTCAGTTCTACACATAACCCAGTAAATAGGTATCTTCAAAATGGTTCACACTTATTATATAATAAAATACATATTTGTTATTATCATCACCAAGATCAGAGAAATACTTAAGCACTAGGAAGCTATCAGTTTTACGGTGGCTAATAAAAGTTAACCCAAAATTCTGATGTTTGCTTAAGAGCCCAAGTTTTATCACTGACAACCAATAATGCAAGTTTTTCTTTGAAGTGAAAGACTAGATTTGAGAACAGTTTGGCCAAATACTTAGTCATAATAGTCCTCTAAAATAAAAACAGTATCTCAGAACACAAAACACTAGTTCAGCCTGCAGTTCAGTTGCACAAATGCTCCCCCCCTTCTCAAAATAACCATTATTCTTTAGTAAGCAGCAGCAGCTATATCTATTGCCATTTGTATGATCTAGAATATTAAAACGTTGTGTGGTCAAGGTAATAAATTTCATGATTTTTACAGCTTTGTCAAGGACATTCTGAACTGAAACTGCCTTTCTTTTTCTTTTCTCCTTCCTTTCCCTTTCTTTTCCCCTCCCTCCCTCCTTCCCTCCTTCCTCCCTCCCTCCCTTCCTTCCTTCCTTCCTTCCTTCCTTCCTTCCTTCCTTCCTTCCTCTCTTTCTTTCTCTCGGGACCCTGATTGTGATGAACACAGTGACTACAAGCACAGTTTTGTACCAGTGCCTTGATTCCTGTTAAAGTATTAGCAATTTCCCTGCCTGCAGGTAAAAGTCAACACAGTAAAAGAGGTAAGTAAGTTTTAGTATTATAATGAAAATAGGCTTCTTGGGCTCTTGTGGATTTTTAGGGAGCCTCAGAGGCCTACAGATTCAGTTTTGAGAATTACTGTTACCCAACAATGAAAACTCCTTGAGGCCAACCTTTTGTCTCCCGATGCCCCTTTTAGCCTAGGCCTACTATTATCCTAGCCTTTTCTTTCTTTCTTTCTTCCTTCCTTCCTTCCTTTCTTTCTTTCTTATCTTCTTTCTTTCTTTTCTTAATTATCTTTATTTAATTATTTGGATAGAGACAGCCAGAAATCGAGAGGAAAGGGGGTGATAGAGAGGGAGAGAGACAGAGAGACACCTGCAGCCCTGCTTCACCACATGTGAAACTTCCCCCCCTACAGGTGGGGGCCGGGGATTCGAACCCAGGTCCTTGCGCACTGTAACCTGTGCACTCAACCAGATGTGCCACCACCTGGCCCCAGTCCTGGCCAGGTTTCTTTGGCTTGTTTGTTTTGACCAGAGCACTCCTCAACTCTGATTTCTGGTGGTGCCCAAGAGTCAATCTCAGACCTCAGAGTCTCAGACATGAAAATCTTTTGCATAACCGTTGTTCTAGCTTTTGGACCACATTCTGGATTTTTTTTTAAATTTTAATTTATTTATAAAAAGGAAACATTGACAAAACTATAGGATAAGAGGAATTCCCACCACCAGAACTCTGTATCCCCTTCCCTTCCCCGTAGCTTTCCTATTCTTTATCCCTCTGGGAGTATGGACCCATCGTTGCAGAAGGTGGAAGGTCTGGCTTCTGCAGTCGCTTCCCCGCTGAACATGGGCGTTGACAGGTCAATCCATACTCCCAGCCTGCCTCTCTCTTTCCCTAGTGGGGAAGGGCTCAGGGGAATCGGAGCTCCCAGGCATATTGGTGGGGTTGTCTGTCCAGGGAAGTCAGGTTGGCATCATGCTAGCATCTGGAACCTGGTGGTTGAAAAGAGAGTTAACATACAAAGCCAAACAAGTTGTTGACTAACCATGAACCTAAAGGCGGGAGTAGTGGTGATGAAGAATTGGGGGGGGGGATCTCCATTCTGTAGGTAGCTAGTAGGCATATTTTAGTTATATTCCAAAGGGCCTGTGGCTATACTAGTTTTTTTTTTTTTTTTTCTGAGTCTGAAAGCTGATATGCAGGTGGATCCAAGTTATTGTCTGGGGAAATGATGTCATGGCTGGAAAAAGGGCCAGAAAGCTGGGTCAGGGAAGAGAGTAGCTCCCAAATATGGGAAAGGTGTATAAATATTGTTGACTGTAAACCCTATCAATTTGATGTGATCTGGGGCCCATATTCAGCTTAGGAGCCTATGCGACTTCTGTATTCCTGTAGATCTGAGTTCACATTCTGTGGTCATGAGTAGGAATGTTTCAAGCTGCCCCAATATCAGGACCTATCTTCCTTAGGTGGAACATAGAGTATGTTGTCCAGCCTCCCTTTGGAGGATGGAACATTCTCTACTGTTGTTGATCCAAGTTGAAGACAAGGTCTTACAGGGGCCCACAAAGGGGTCTATTTTGTTGTTCCTGATAGAGATGACCAGTAACAATGGAGAGAGGGATTTATTTGAGGTCTAGGCCCATTATGTCTGTTACGGAATCTCAGGACTCCCTGAATAGGGCACCACACATTCTGGATTTTTTAACCTCTGATTTTTAAAAAATTTCTTTTGTTATCTTTATTTAGTTATGGGATAGACAGCCATAAATTAAGAGGGAAGGGGAGAGAGAGAGAGAGAGAGAGAGAGAGACTGAGAGACACCTGCAATGCTGCTTCACCACTTGCAAAGCTTTCTCCCTTCAGGTGGGGACCAGGACTTGGACCCAGGTCCTTGTGCGTTGTAATGTGTGCTCAACTAGGTACACCACTGCCACATCCTAGTGTTGTGGTCTAAATCTAGATTGACTTTATTGGTTTTCTCTCTGCTTTTGGTAGAACAGATCTTCAGTAGCTTCCTGGGAAAGGATGAGTGTGGAATGGATGAGATAAGAAGGCTTAATTTTGAGACCTTTCATATATGGAAGTGGTTTTGCTCTGGTTTCAGATGGACAGTTTTTACTGGAGATAGATTCTAAGTTGAAAGTAAATTTCACATAGAACTTTAAAGGCAAGTCTTCATTGCTTTTTGTTGTTGTTTTTGAGAAGCTCTGTGCTTTTTATTATGATTCTCTCATTTTTTTCTTTTTAGATGTTTCTAGGATATTCTATGTATTTCCAGTGTCTGAACTTTTATGAACTAATCTGGTGTATATCTTCTTAAAATTCATTGTCTCAGTGACTTAGGACAAGTCATACCTCTCAATTTGGTCATTTGAATTATTCTTTGGGTATATATAATCTTTATTTACTGGATTGAGACAGCCAGAAGTTGAGAGGGAAGAGGGAGATAGACAGAGACTCCTGCAGCCCTGCTTCACTACTCGTGAAGCTTTCCCCCTGCGGGTGGGGACCAGGGGCCTTAAACCTGGGTCCTTGCACATTGTAATTTGTGCACTTAATCAGGTACACCACTGCCTGGTCCCCTTCAGATTTTTTTCCTCTTTTTTCTGCAATTGAATATCTCTTGAATACTGGATTTTCTAGATTGATCTTTTACCAGCTTTTTAATATTTATTTATTTTTACCAAAGCACTGCTCAGTTCTGGCTTATGGTGATGCTGGGGATTAAATTTAGGACCTTTGGTGCCTTAGGCATGAAGGTCTTTTTGTATAACCTCACTGGTGTCTCCCAGCTCTTCTTTTGCCTTCCCCCCAAAATCCTTCTTTTTCTATGTTCTTTGAGTCTTTTGACCCAGCTGGCCGGGCTAGCTTCACGGGCGGGTAACAGAGAGGACCAGAGACATACGGCTGGGCAGGGAAGCTGTATTTCTTTATTCAGGAACAACGATTCATAAACTAACCCAAACCAATCACCACACAGATCTGTCCTGCATCCTTCCCCTGCAGCAGCGCCAAACACTCTCTCTAACTCTCCAACTCTGGAACTCTGGCGGGGTTCCTTGGGGCGGGGCCAAGCGGCCAGGAAACTAACTGGACTGATCCAATTCTCTTGGCGGGGGAGAACTAGAACAACCCAATGTAAAGCATACAACACTTGATTGTGTATATTATCTTAAAGTTCTTTGATTAAATGTCATACTTTATTGTTCTGTGGACATTTTTCCTATTCTTGTTTGCTGGATCATCTTCTCATGTTTCTGAGAATATTAATTGTGATTTCTTTCCTTTACCTTTTCTTCTACATGTTGCTCTTTACTAAGGCTTACTTCTATTCAGTCTTGGCTTCTGTCTTTTATGATGAAGACTTTTATCTCCTGACTCTTGTTTTCTGATCATCAAGAAGTTAGTAGAGGAAACGTTTACAGAAAAGTGGTTACTGTACTAAAGGCTTGGGTTTGTTAATTGTGGACAGGGTGATTGGTTGAAGGGTTGGCCTGTTTCTTGGATATTTTTCAACTTATCTGTTTACTTATTTATTTATTAAGATGGAGAGAGACACCACAGTACTGAAACTTCCTTCAATGTTGGGGGGGGGTGGCTTGCTTGAGCCTGGATCCTCTTCTTTTTTATTTTATTTTATTTTGTTTATTTATTTATTGCCTCCAGGGTTATTGCTGGGGTTTGGTGCCAGCACTACAAATCCACTGCTCCTGGAGGCCATTTTTCCCATTTTGTTACCCCTGTTGCCACCCTTGCTGTTATTGTTGTTATAACTGTTGTTGGATAGAACAGAGAGAAATCGAGAGAGGGTGAGAAGACAGAGGGGTGGGGGAGAAAGACAGATACCTGTAGACCTGCTTCACCACTTGTGAAGTGACTCCCCTGCAGGTGGGGAGCTGGGGCCTCACACGGGGATTATTACCCCAGTCCTTGTGCTTTGCAACCCGCTGCGCTACCCACCCAGCCCCGTCTTCTTCTCCTTCTCCTTCTCCTTCTCCTTCTCCTTCTCCTTCTCCCCCTTCCCCTTCTCCCCCTTCCCCTTCCCCTTCCCCTTCCCCTCCTCCTTCTCCTCCTCCTCCTCCTCCTTCTTCTTCTTTTTCGTTTTTAAAAAAATTATCTTTATTTATTGGATAAGGACAGAAATCGAGAGAGAGCACCTTTTTGCCTTTTACTGTGTCTGTGGTTCTGATATATTTTTATTTACTTATTTATTTATCAGATATATAGAGAGTGAAATTGAGACGGGGGAGGGAGATAGGGAGGGAGAGAGATAGACACCTGTAGCCTGCTTCACCACTTGTGAAACTTTCCCCCTACAGGTGGGGACCAGGGGCTTGAACTCAGGTCCTTGTGCACTGTAGTGTGTGCACTCAACCAGGTGCATCACCACCTGGCCCCTGGTTCTGATATTTCACTGTTTTATTCTTTTTGAAAACAAGTCTGTCCTGCTGGATTTGGGATTGTCATCACCTCTGTGGATTAGGTAGGGGTGGATCTAGGGAGCTACTTCTATTATAGACCTTATCAGTTCTATATCTGATTGTATCTGCTTTGCTTTCTCAAATTCCTGGTCTTTCTAATTTTCCCTACATTAATTAGCTTTTCTCATGTTAGAATTTTCTTTTTTTTTTTCTTCCCCTTTTTGTTGCCCTAGTTATTGCAGCCTCGTTGCGGTTATTATTGCCATTGTTGACGTTGCTTTGTTGTTGGATAGGACAGAGAGAAATGGAGAGAGGAGGGGAAGACAGAGAGAGAGGGGGAGAGAAAGATAGACACCTGCAGACCTGCTTCACCGCCCGTGAAGCGACTCCCCTGCAGGTGGGGAGCCGGGGGCTTGAACCGGGATCCTTACGCCGGTCCCTGCGCTTTGCGCCACGTGCGCTTAACCCACTGCGCCACCGCCCGACTCCCTGAATTTTCTGCACTTACTTGATATTCAGCTTTCTTGGCTCTGAATTCCCCATCTTCTTTTCTTTCTTTTTTTTAAAGAATTTATTTATTTATGAGAAAGATAGGCAGAGAGAGAAAGAACCAGACATCACTCTGGTTGGTACATGTGCTGCCGGGGATTGAATTTAGGACCTTATGGTTGAGAATCCAGTGCTTTATCCACGGTGCCACCTCCAGGACCACAAAATTATTTTAATTTTATTTTTTTAGTTTTTTCTTTTAAAGTGTTGCTTGTTTGTTTGTTTGTTTATGAGAAAGATAGGTAGAAAGAGAGAAGGAGCCAGATATCACTCTGGTACATGTGATGCCAGGGATTGAACTCAGGACCTTATGGTTGAAAATCCAATACTTTATCCATTGCACCACCTCCCAGACCTCCCCATCTTCTTTTCATCTGCTAAAGATTATTGACAATGTTAACTGCTATTGTTTTCCTTCTAGTCTCTTTATCTTTGTGAATTTATACTCTTCTGTTTGCTCTCACTTGAGCATTTTTTCTTATTCCAGGTAATAACAGAAGAATTAATCATTTTAATTTAAATGTTATCTGCATTTAAAAGAAAATTTTAACTGCTTACAGGTGATGTAACAAGAAAGGACAAAAAGTCCTGGACATAAGGAAACTTAGATGATCACTGTACTCAATTGTGTACAAATTCCTTAATGGATGTGCATACAAACACACAGATATGTAGTTAGATATAATATACAATGGCTATATGCATATGCTCTATATATGTGAATTGATATTTTATATATGGATAATTTCATAGGTTGTAGCTATATAGCTATAAAGTATAGATTATTCCTGTTATAAAATTAGAAGCTGCAAGGGATTATGGTGATATTTTACCCTGCACAACTTCATATTTGCATGAATAAAGTGGCTTAGATATGCTTATTATTTACTCAAAGTGTAAAACCAGGACTTCCTAATGTTTTGTTGAACTGTACAATGTTAGACATATAAATAATATGAAGGTTTCGAGCTATTTTCAGTCTTTAATTCTGGCTCTGTGTAAATAGACTAAAGTTTTGAATTGAATTCTAGCAGTGAGTTCAGTGGTTTTCATCCCTTGCTTTACCATAAGCTAGAGTTGAATAGTACTCTGGTCAATTAAGCAGACAAAGCAAAAAAAACAACCCACTACGAATTTAAGCATTTCTATAAATTAAAAATTTTATGCTATTATTATGTTAGAAATAGTTTTCTTTGAATTTAAACTTGTAGAAATGGGTCGTCGGTCATCAGATACGGAAGAAGATAGCAGAAGCAAGAGAAAAAAGAAACACCGAAGAAGGTCATCTTCAAGTAGTTCATCAGATAGTAGAACATACAGCCGGAAGAAAGGTGGGAGGAAATCAAGGTCAAAGTCAAGATCTTGGTCCAGAGACCTTCAACCTCGCTCACATTCTTATGATAGGAGGTAATTTTCATAATTTTACTTCTATGAAATTTTACATAATGAATCAGTCTTTAGAGTTCATTTGATTTATATTTTTAAGCATCTTTCTTTTACTTTTACTAAGTGTATATTTATGTTAGTGAAATTCCAACCCAACATTTTATTTATTTATTTTTTGCCACCAGGGCTATTGTTGAGGTTCAATGTCTATATGAATCTGCTGCTCCTGGTGGCTAGTTTTTCCTTCTTCTTTTTTTTTTTTTTTCCCTTTTCATTTGATCAGACAGAGAGAAATTCAGAGGGGGAGGTGAAGTAGAGAGGGAGAGAGAAAGAGGAAGATACACCTGCAGACCTGCTTTGCTGCTTGAAAAGCTTCCTTCCTGCCGGTGGGGAATGGAGGCTTCAACCAGAGTCCTTGAGCATGGTCACATATACTCTCTACCAGATGTGCCACCATCTGGCTCCTTGTTGTCATTATTATTTAAAAAATTTATTCTTTTAAATACTTTATTTATTGAAATTGAGAGGGAAGAAGGAGAGATAGCGAGGTAGAGGGAGATACCAACAACATTGCTTCACCGCTTGAAAAGTTTTCCCTGTGTAGGTGGGGACCAGAGGCTTCAAGCTGAGTCCTTACACACTTTTAACATGTATGTTCCACTGAGTGTGCCAGCTGCCTTATCCCCCTTGTTTCAAGTAGATATAAGTTGGTATAGTTCACATGCCATTTTATTTAATATTTGGAAGGGTTGTGCACAATTTAACATCCTACTGTCTTAATTAGTAGTTGATCTAATGACTATAACAGCTATCTGATTAAAAGTAGTAACATTTTAATTTATCTGTGAGTTTCTAGGATGGAGTGAGGCATAATAAAAAGAAGATACTTCTTTAGGATATGGTTGATTTGCCACCCTGGAGGTGGTGCGGTGGATAAAGTGTTGACAAGCATGGGGTCCTGAGTTGGACATCTGGCTGTACATATGCCAGAGTGATGTTCTGGCTTACTCTCCCTCCCTCCCTCTCTCTTTCTTATTAATGAAAAATTCTTTTGAAAAATGAGAATATAGATAATCTATCCTTCCTGTCCATAAAAAAAAAAAGTGATTGTAGCAACAGTTTTTTATTGGATTTTATTCTAGACGCAGGCACCGGTCTAGCAGTAGCTCCTCTTATGGCTCCAGAAGAAAACGAAGCAGAAGTCGTTCTAGAGGCCGAGGGAAGTCCTATAGAGTTCAGAGGTCAAGGTCTAAAAGCAGAGCAAGAAGGTATGCCATGCCAGATGTTTATTGCTTTGTAGCAAGTTATCCCCAAATCTAGTCACTTTAAGTAACAGTCACTTACTTTCTCACCATTTTACTAATTCTGAATGAATTCAGATGGCATTTCTTTTAGTTTCACATGGGATCACTCATATGGTTAATAGCTATTGGATGTGCACAGTCCCTAACCTTGAATTTAATTTGTCCTTTCTCTGGCCAAATCACACATGGATCTTGATGGTAATGATATTATGACTGCAATGTTTTCATTTATAATAAACTCTTGAAGGGAGAGAATCTCTTAATACTTAGCATAGTGACTTGTTTATTAAACCTTCCCCAATTGAATGATTGGTTAATTGGGAACTTGAGGTTAGGTATAGAGCAGATTTTTGTATTAAGGAAAAGGTTTATTGATTGGTAGAGGACAGCTTTATTTTGGGTGTATTGATTTGTCTAAGAAGAGACTGATTACCAAAAAAGCGACTGCATTTTGAAATTTCCTGTTTATGGAAACAAATGACTATCCATGCTTCCATATTTACTTCTTTATTCCATTGTAAGGTACTTTCAAATAAATATTTTTTTATTTACTTATTGGATAGAGATAGAGAGAAATCAAGAGGGGAATGGGAGACAGAGAGGAAGAGACAGACGCCTACAGCACTGCTTCAGCACTAGCAAAGCTTCCCCCCCTTGCAGGTGGGGACTGAGCACTTGAACCTAGGTCCTAGGACATTGTAATATGTGTGTTCCACCAGCTGTGCCACCATTAAGGTACTTTCATGTACATTATATCTGCCAGTCAGAGTTTGATTAAGAAAACAGAAGCCACTCAAATCCTAGCATCATAGTTTCAACTCACAGTTGAGGACTTATAGACCTTTGGAAGGGCTCAGGAAATTTGAGCTGTTGTCAATAATTATTTCATCCTGAAGAATGAAAACTGGTGTTTTCTCTGAAGTTAGGATTACTTACAAACACTTTCAGTTTGTAGCACCAAACACTCTCAGTTTGTAGTACTTTCTCAAGAAAGTACTCACTGAGAAATGGCTTCTGTGCCTAGGTGTCTATTTTCAAGTGCCTCAAGGGGAATCTAGAAATGTCCTTAATACCTTTTCCATGAGAAGAGGCAGTGATTTCTAGTCATGTAGTCAGTAATAGACAACCCAGCACACACCAGTGTTACAAACTGAGTTTCTAATTCTGCCAGGCTTTCATTTGTTATTTGAAGTAACAACTCTCACATCTTTGCATTAACACTTCTGCATTTAACTGCAATAAATAATCTGCAGGCACTGATTTTGAGAAATTATATTATTCAAGTCCCTTACACTGTTATCTTGGAAAAAATATTTTAGAGATTCTTCTACATATTTAAACTAAGTAAATTTCTAAGTTAATAGTGCTTTTGATTTGTTACTATTATTATTATTATTATTTTTACGAGAGCACTGCTCAGCTCTTGCTGATGATTGACTGAACCTATTCATGAGAGTCTGTTTACATAATCATTACGCTATATTCCCTGTCCTCTAAGTTGATATTATTTTAACAAGAAAATCAAACAAGTTAGTTCAAGAGTTTAAACAGGGAAGGTGAAAGTAGTGAAAATAAGTATTAGTCAAACAAAAAGTGCAATACAATTCTAAGTTTGAAGGTATATTGTTAGTGGTTGCTGTGATTTTAATAGAAAAGTGATTTTGGGGGGCCAAGCTCATCTGGTTAAGCACACACATTACAGTGTAAGGACCCCGGCTCAAGCCCCTGGTCCCCACCTGCAGGGGGAAAGCTTCACAAGTGGTGAAGCAGGGCTGCAGGTGTCTCCGTCTCTTCTCCTCTCTCTTTCTTCCCCTTCCCTCTCAGTTTCTCTGTATTTATTCAATAATAAGTAAATAACAGTATTTAAAAAACTAAATAAAAGTTCAGTTTTATGTACAGCACCTGTACATAAAAAAGAAAAGTGATTTTTGTCATAAGGTTAAATGCTTTAAACTACTTTGTTCTTGCATATGAAAAATTATTGAAAAATTATGTTTGGGGATAACAGGAGGAAAGTCTAATGTATGAAGCTTTCTGTAGTTTTCATTTCCATGAATGAGTTACAGAGTAATTAGGTGGCTATACTTTAAATAAAGTTTTTAAGTTCTTGAACTATTCAACTTGTATCCTGTCACTTCCTTTTTTAACAATGAAAATTTTCTCCTGTTACCCATAGTATTCAATTAATTCTAAAATAATAGAAAGTAGTTTCAGAATTGCTGAAAAACAAACTTAAAAACTAATATAACAGGGTCTGGGTGGTGGTACACTGTGTTAAGTACACAATTACAAAGGGCAAGGACTCAGGTTTGAGCCCCTGCTTGGCAGTGAAGCAGGTCTGCAAGTGTCTACAATTCTCTCTCCTGCTCCTGCTCCCGCTCCCGCACCCACACCCGCTCCCTGTCTCTCACCAGAGCACTGCTTAGCTCCTGTTTATGGTGATATGTGGGATTGAATTTGGGACTTCGGAGCCTCAAGCATGAGAATCTCTCTGCATAACCATTATGCTGTCTGCCTCCCGTCAGTCTCTTCCCCTCTCTACCTCTCTCTTCTATCTCAATTTCTCTGTCTTAACTAATAAAAATTAAGAATATAAAAAATTGCTGCTGGGAGTAGTAGTTTTGTAGTGCTGGTACTGAGCTCCAGCAATATCCTGGTAGCAAAAATAAATAAATAAATAATATAACATGGATTATTTAAATCAGAAGGATGAGCTCTTAAAAGTTTTTTCCCTGCAAGTGGGGAAATCTTAAATACCTTGGTTTTATGTACTTATCATTCTACTTCAGTTTGTAGAACATTATTACTACATCAAAGGCCATCTTTATCCCAGAGGGTGTATGCAAACAAGTATCATTCTCTCCTATTTATTTCCTTATTGGATAGAGACGTAGAGAAACTGAGATCAAAGAGAAAGAGAGATACTTGCAGCACTGTTTCACTGCTTGTGAAGCCCCTCACCTTCCACTAAGTGGAACTGGGAACTCAAACCCAGGTCCTTAAGCATGGTGACATGGTGCTCAGCCTGGTGTGCTACCACCTTGCTCCCCCCTCTTTTTTGCAAAGAGTTTTTATTTTATTTTTTTGAAAGACAAAGAAGAGAGAGACCAGAGTACTGCTCAGCTCAGGAATATGAGGTGATGGGTATGGAACCTGGCATCTTGTGTATTTTAAATCCTGTGCTTTCTTGCTTAGTTGCCTGTACTCCTGCTTCTTTCTTTTCCATTTTTTAAAAATATTTATTTTCTTTTCATTGCCCTTGTCGTTTTTATTGTTGTTGTAGTTATTATTGTTATTGATGTTGTCGTTGTTGGATAGGACAGAGAGAAATGGAGAGAGGAGGGGAAGACAGAGAGGGGGAGAGAAAGACAGACACCTGCAGACCTGCTTCACCGCTTGTGAAGCGGCTCCCCTGCAGGTGGGGAGCGGGGGTTTAAACCGGGATCCTTATGGTGGTCCTTGCACTTTGCGCCGCGTGCGCTTAACCCGCCACACTACCGTCTGACTCCCCCCTTCTTTTCCATTTCTAACATCTGTTAAGTAATCTATCCTGTCAGTGTGCTTTCTTCTATTTATTTTTAAATTATTTCATCCTATTTATTTATTTTATGGTATATATATATGTAACTATTATTCATAACCATTATTCTCTCTCCCTGGCCCTTCTCTAGTTCTTTTTAAACACAGAAGTGGTTATAACTATGGCACTGTTAAGGCTTTTTTTTTTTTTTTTTATACTTTTCCTTTCTTTATATGTTAACTAATATATACTAGAAATCATTCTATATCAAATAATAGTTTTTCACTACCTTTTTCTTTATTTGGTAGGACAGAGAGATATTGAGGAGAAAGGAAAGATAGGGAGGGAGAAAGAGGGACACCTGCAGCACTGCTCCACTGCTCATGAAGTTTCTTACCCCCTGCAGGTGGGGACTGGGGGCTTGAACCTGGGTTCTTGTGCATGGTAACAAGTGTGCTCAATGGATTGTGCCACCACTCAGTCCCCTTATTACTTTTAAAAAACTACTTAGTGCACCATTCTGTGGATATAGTGTAATTTATTTAATCAATGCTTTGGTTATGCACATTAAGGATATTAGCAATAGTTTGCATATATTAAAAATATGACCTTGTGCATGAATATTTTTTTGTACTGTTGGAGATGTATCTTCTTGGGAAACTTCTAGAAGTAGGATGTCTGCCAAAAGGTAAGCCTGTAGTTTGATTAAAAGTTACCAACTTCCTTTCAGTAATTTATGAGAGTTCTCACAGCTTCATCAATAAAATATGTTGTTATATTAAAAAATAAAACATTTTGTTTTTACCAGAGCATTGCTCAGCTGTGTTTTCTGGCGGTGCTGGGGATTGAACTTTGGTGCCTCAGGCATGAAAGACTTTGCATAACCATTATGCTGTATTCCCATACCGGGTGTTAAATTTTTATAAGAGACAAAAACACTAGTTCATATGATTTTGAGATTAAACCCAGGCCTTCACCTATGGAAAGCATGAGCATAGTCCACCTCTATAGTCTATTCTCATATTTTGAAGCTTTCAGTCTGGTAGATGCAAAATGGTATTTTGTGAGATGGCACAGTGGGTAAGGCATTGGACTCTCAAGCATGGAGTCCCAAGTTTGGTCCCTGGCAGTACATAATTCCACATGGACCCTTTAAATCTGGCACAAGGATTTGAAATGATTGTAAATACAGTGCCCACCAGCAATTCCAGTGGTGTGGTTCTGCTTGATAGTAATGCCCCTCACCCCCCGTAATCCCAGCTATTATGTGATGAAATTCATTGAGTTATTTTGCTGTAATGTTTGTTTTCTGGGGATGAGCCACATTTCAATGTTGCCATAGCTCTGCCCTGGAAATCTTACTTCAAATGGAGCATCTCTTATTACATATGTGTGATCATAGTATATAGTTTCAGTTGGAACTTGTAAGTAATGATACCTTCAATTTTGATTTATTTATGTCAGATTTTCCTAGAGTAACTGTAAATTTAATTATAGAATTCCTGCTATTTTTCTTATTTACATTGCAGTTATTGTAGATAGGCTGTTTTGTTGTATTTATAAACATAAGGATTAGCATTTGCAATCAACCATGTCTTTAATGAATCAAATTAGTTCCTGTTTTCATGTTATATATGTCTGTGTTCAGTGACCCATTTCTTTTGTCTTTAGACCTAGTAAGTTAATATAACTTGGAAGAGATCAGTGAAGTTTTTCTGCTCCATAAAGTGTGATATTTTAATTGCTCTATTTCTGTGATTTGCTTCTATTACATAAGTTTCTGTTCACATGAAGCATTTCAACTAGGTACGATGATAAACTTACTTTGTGTGTAAACATATAAGCTCATAAAACTGAAGTTATTTTGTGTGTGTGTGTGTGTGTGTGTGTGTGTTAGAGTGAAAGAGACCATAGCATTGAAATTTCCTTCAGTATTGTGAAGGATATGCTTGACCCAGACTCACATGCACATGACAAAGCAGCGTACTATCCATTTAAGTTATAAGTTATTTCATTGACCCAAACTGAAGGTTTTTTAAAAAATATTTATTTATTCCCTTTTGTTGCCCTTTTTTTTGGTAGTTATTATTGTTGTCATTGTTGTTGGACAGGACAGAGAGGAGGGAAAGACAGAGGGGGGAGAGAAAGAGAGACACCTACAGACCTGCTTCACCACCTGTGAAGCTACTCCCCTGCAGGTGGGGAGCTGGGGGCTCAAACCTGGATCCTTAAGCCGGTCCTTACACTCTGTGCCACCTGTGCTTAACCTGCTGCACTACTGCCTGACTCCCACTGAAGGTGTTTTATACCTACTTACTGTGTCTTGTGCACTCCAGGTTTACTGTGTATTAGGGAGAAAGGTGATTATTCTGTATTAGAGAAAATTTGGAAAATTTTTATTAAAAAATGTGGTTTAAAGCACAACAAATATTTATTAGTTGAGAAGAGAGTACTAGTTTCTGAAAATTCACTTATATAATAATACAACATACTGAAATAACTTTGTAAATTGTTAGAATAGGGATCCAGGAGGTTGCTCTATGAGTACGTCACTGAACTTGGAAGCATGAGCTATTGAGTTCAATCCCCAATATCCTATTTGCCAAAGTGATGTACTGGTTTTCTTTCTTTCTATATATTGTATTAATAAATAAATAAGTAAAATTTGTAAAAAAAAAAAACTGTTAAAATGTTAGAACTTAAGCATTAACTAATGTTTCCATTTACTAAAGTATATTTTTGAGTTTACTTCTTACATATTAGTTTAAAAGATTTTAAGAAATATTTATTTTTTTTCCATGTCTTATCTGTTTAAAGAAAAAAAAATAACATTTCTCATATAACTTTTTTGGTGTCCTTTTCTGAGTATTAAAAGTGATTAGACTTTATTTTAACAATGTTGCTTTCTTCATATTATTTCTTCAACTTGAATGGTGTTGAGTGGTTTTACTAGAGGAATAATGATTTACAAGACAGTTGTTACATGAGTACAATTTATCTCCCCATGATAGGTGTCTGCACACCATTCCCACCACCAATGATGCTGACTTTTTTTTAACCTTTAAAAATTAGATAGGACAGGAAGATAGAGAGGTTTGTGTAACAAATTTCCATGCCCGAGGCTCAGAGGTCCCACTTTCAGTCACTAGTACCACCAAAAAGCCAGCACTGAGCACTGCTCTGGTAAAGATAAATAAATAAATTAGATTAGCTTCTTTAGGATTGCAAGATCACTATTCCAATTTAAAAGTGATCAAATAAATAATGCCTGTTAACATAATAAAATCCTAGTAGTAAATATCTGAGAATCACACTTAATTTTTTTACTAGACAATCTGTCCTTTTTTTTCCCTTGCTTGTAATACTTTTGTCTTTCTCACACACCACCTGCATGGCATTGATCCATTGTATTCTGTAGGCGTTTTCTAATCAATGAATTAAGTCAGAATTCATTTATTTGTAATCTTCTGATTTGTTCTGAAGCAAATGTAATAATTGGTGACTCCATTATAAACTTATTGAATATTTAAACCCAACATGCTGAGGTTAGCCTAAGTCTGGGCTTAAATGTGTTTTGTATTTGTAAACTCTCTGGTTTTATAGTGGGTAGAATCTAACTTCTAGAACATGGAGATCTAGAATATAATATGACAAGGTAAGATGAGAATCTGTCTAAGAAAAATATATGAATTTTATAATCTTTTTCTACTTTGACTATTGTGAATATATGAATTATTCCTTTCATGTGCATATGCAGTGTTAAAAGTTGATTCATTGTCTTCTAAAATTTAAACTCCTCATGAAATCATTACCGAACTTTAAGTTGGGAGTAGTTTAATAAAATTATAATAACATCTACATAGGAAAATTATAGAAGTGATCCAAATAGTTGACTTTGTATCTTTATTCTTTTATTAACCTATTGATCTTTATTTTGTCTTATACCTGAAAATAAGAACAAAATGTGTGCTTAGAGAGCAATTATTTTATTGAGGACATATCTTAAAAGTCAAGAAGTGAAGCAGCTTGGTAATGCTATAAATTTAAAACTGTCCTACAGCAAGACAGTACGATGCAAATATGACTTAATAAGATCACAAACTGAATTTCAGTGAAACAACCAAGATTTACATTAAATTAGGAATTTTAAAGCTGATTTAGTTTGTTTTACTGAGCATTTGCTTAATAACATTTTGCCTTCTTGCAATCTTTTTAAAGACAATAATTCGTCTGTGAAATGCAGGCACATCTTCAGTAGAAAAATTGAAAGCAACAGCTCACTTTCTGAAACCACACATAGAGCGATATAAAGGAATATTTCAGCTCTACAAAATTTAATAAATCATCCCATTTCCTAATTTGATCATATTAGATGCTGATGTGGAAGAAGCATTTCAAATACCATTGCCTCATTAATATACATCAGTCTGGGGAATAGAATGGAATACTTATGCAGAGATGTCACAGTTACTGTTTCTTAGTTTACTAAGTGGAACAGGTTGATGTGATACTGGGTGCTATTTGTCAATGTCTTGTTAAAATGGTTTGGGTCGAGTTATGGAGTCCAGAAAGACGGCGGCTGATAAATCAAAAGTGGATTGAGTGGACAGGAGGCAGTGATTGATACTGTGACAGGATATGAAGAAAGGAATCTTGATACAAGCATGCATGATATTGAATATGAGCAGGAAAATGGCCCTGGAGTATGGATATTATTCAAGGAAATGAGAATAATACTATCAGCCTGAAAGTATTGCTGAGTGAAGATTAGGATAGTCCTTATTAGAGCATAATACTTTGTTAGAAAGGTAGAAGTGGAAATATGTAAAGTTTTAGGTGAGAAGAATATTATGTAACCTTTGTCTGAGGACTTTTAAGTGATTGTTGCCTAAGGTAGTGTTAGTCTGTTTTTTTTCCAGACATATTCTTAAACTATTTGTTTTTAAACATCTAAATTTCCAGTAAAATTACAACATTTGAAAGATTTAGGTTATTTTAGAGAGCATTTACCTTCACATTAATGGATCTACATATATTTAGTGATTGACCTTTATGCATAAGTAGTATTTTATCTAGATGTTGGTTTTGACTTATGAAATTATATTGTTAACTTTAAGTGAAGACTGTGAATTGTACAGCTTTTAACATGTTTTAGATTAATTGTTTTGAAAGATTCCAGACAGAAAAGCCATTTCAGAAAGATCAAGGCTGTATATATTGAAATTTTTTACTGAATTATCAGTGAATTGTTAGTTGGTGTCAGGAAGTACTTGGCTAGTCTGCTTTTTGTCCTTAACCATATATAAGTAGGACAAGCTGCTTTACTTCCTCACTGGGACAGCAGATTACGACATTCTTTGGAAAGGTATTCAATGCACTTTTAATTATTTAGTGTATGGGAGACAAAAAGATGTGTTACCAAATAAATACAAATTTTAGCATTTGAGTTATATGTGGAATATTTTGTAAGAAGCTACAGCTTTTTAAGTTCTTTTGTTTATTGAAGCAACACTGCACTATAACATTATATGAGTTACAGGTGTATATTACTATACATTAATAATTGTATTTAAGAGTTCTTAAATATGATGCATTGAGTTATGGTTAAAGAATTCACTCACCTCTCAAAGGGAGAATAAAATTGTGCTTAAGTTTCAAGTGTCAGAGTTCAAGGATGCCAAGTAGTTTTTTGTTTGTTTGTTTTTGATTCAGTTCTGATTCTGTTTTTTTTTATTGAGGGGTTAATGCTTGATAGTGCATTCTTTGACACGTGGACAATTTTGTTATGTAACAGGCCCCCAAAGTTTTCTTCCTCTCCTGCTCCCCGCCTCTTCCAGGGTTCTTTGCTTGGTGCAATACACCACGTCCAGTCCATGTTTCATTTTTTTTTTTTTAACCAGAGCACTGATCAGCTCTGGTTTATGGTGGTGCAGGGGGATTGAACCTGGGACTTCGAAGCCTCAGGCATGACAGTCTGTTTGCATAACCATTATGCTGTTTACCCCTGCCCCCATGTTTCATTTTGTATTCTCCCTCCCTGTCCCTACTTATGAAGTCTCACTAACAAATGAGATCACTTGGTATTTATCCTTCTCTTTTTGGCTTATCTCACTCAACATGACATCCTTAAGTTTTATCCAAGAGGATGAGAGACAAAGGAAGCTACGTCTTATGACACAATTTTTGCTATGCATAGAGATAATTTGAAATGAAGCTTTTAAAATATTTATTCAGGCACAGAAACTACTATTAATGAATTTATTGATTAAAAATTTTGATAAAGCATATAATTTTCTTATTATTTTGGGTGGTTGATCACCTCAGTATTTGATAAACAGTGCCACTCATTGTGTTAATTTAATATATTATTATACCTTAGTATAAGGTCTTTTTATTTTTAACTTTATTTAATTTTTGGTTTGTCATTAATAATGAGTTGCAAGATTGTAAGATTATGAGATATAGCTGTACATCATACTTACCACCACAGTAGAAGGTATTTTTCCCTTTGTTTATTATTATTTTTATCATTATTATTTTATTATTACCAGAGCTTTACTGCTCTGACTTATTCAGATAGAGACAGAGACAGGGAGAGAGAAAGAAACCGCAGCACCAAAACTTACTCCATTGTGGTCTGTGTCTGACTGGAACCTCAGTCTTGTGCATAACAAAGCAGGTGCACTATCCAGGTGAACTATTTTGCTACACCCCAGTCCCCTTAGGATAAGATTTTAATTGTGCTGTTCACTGCTACAGTTGATTTATGTGCTTCAGAATGTGATCTGAATATTTGAGGAGAACACTTAATAACCATTACAAATTGTAGTGTGCCTTTCTTACAATTCTGTGAATTTTGCACTTCAGTTCACCTTTTATGTGATAGCCAAAGTGTAAATTTCGTAGTTATCTCCCTTACTGCTCTTAGGTTAGAGAAAGTTCAAGTGTTGCTGAGACTTGAAGTGCCTTTTCCCTTCATTTCTCCTTGCCCTTTGGAGCACATCTTTCTAATTTCTGTCATAACTCTACTTTCAGAGCCCCTTTACACATGTGCTTGTTTCTGCTAAATATTCTCTCCTGTTTGCCATCTCTTATTCATCTGTGAGGTCTTGACTTAAAGATATTTCCTCCTAGGCCCTTTCTGTCCCCCCAGACAGATGCATTCTCCCTTCACAGTTGGTGCTCGTAGCTTGTGACCTGGGATTTCAGCAAGCTGTGAAAGCTGATACCAGTTACTGAAACATGGGCTTCTGAAAACTCAGTATTAATTTCCAATTTGGGGGTTGAAGTTTAAGCTCAACAATAATCAATTCTCATTTCTTTCTCGTTTCTGTCATGGAGAAACTAATGTGAAATTATAGGAGGTGACAGTAAAGACAAATTAGAAGCAGCATAGAAGAAGTTCTCAATCAGCCTTTTTGAATCTCAGTGCCCTTACCTATAAAATGAACCTAGACTCTTTCTGGTTCTGATTCTGTTTCTGAATTGTAGGATACTAAGTTTAATAATGCATAGTAGTTTAAAAATCCATTTTAAAAAACAATTTTCACTGTTGACTTTTTCAGACTTGCTGATGAGCAGTGCTGCTCTGCTCCTAAAGAATAATTAAACCCGCTCGAAGGGGCTGGACTTGTACACACACTGATGCTACCTCTGTGCTTAGTTAGCGTCTGCTCGTTTCTCTGCATGTAGCTTTAGTTTGCTCAAGTTTCATGCAGAACATTTACTGTTCATGCAGTTGTTTGGACACTGCTATACCTAAGCAAGTTTTTGTTTCATCTGATTTATAATTCTCCATGGGTATTATGAAGCTCTTTAGAAGGGTATGGATGCAAAATATTTTAAGGCTAAGGGGTCACTTTAGACTTTTTCTTTTAGATGGGAAACAGACTAGAGAATTAATGCCACCATAACCAAGTAGTTGTGACAGAAATGGTTCCCTTAAGTGTGTGATGTACTTGAATGTGTGTGTTTGTCAAAATTTATTTGTTTATTAACATAGGAGAGAGAGGGCAGGGGTAGATAGAATAATGGTTATGCAAAGAGACTCTCATGTCTGAGGTTCCAGAGTCCCAGGCTCAATCCCTCACACTACCATAAACCAGAGCTGAGCAGTGCTCTGTTAAAAAAAAAAAAAAAAAAAACTTGTAAGAAGGAGAAGCAGAGTATTACTCAGGCACATGCAGTGTTGATACATGAATTCAGGATCTCAAAAGTTCAATGTTCTAGCCATTGTACCACCACCTGGGAACAAGAGTGTGGTGTTTCGTTTGTGTACTTCCATTCAAGGTGTTTTGCCCATCTAGCTTTTATAAGGATATAGATTATACTGGATTAATGGAGGCAATGAGAACATTGTATAGGAGCAAAGCTGAGGAATCTGGCTCTTAAACCGATTATTTGAAAGTGAGCTGTCTCCTTGGTGTTGTAGCCTTAGGGCAGAATGAACCAAGTATAAGTACTTGTCAATACATTAAAAAAACTCAATCATGTTCTTATAAGAATATAGTCAATTAAATGTATTTCTGTTAATTTTCCTATGGTAAAGTTTTACGACATTTTTTCCAAAATACTGATGACATTTGGATTATGGATCTAATTGTGGTCGCACAGAGCTTTTATTTGGGCCACTATTTGTTTTTATTAATATGCCCTTGACTGGACCCAGCAGCAGTTCAACATTGACATTCAAAGTAGATGAATTCTTAATTACTAATTCTATGGAATTAACAAGCTCATTTTTAAAAGCATAGTCCCCCTCACCCCATTCCAAACTTCCTTTTCAAGTGACTTTTTTAATTAGGATTTTCTGGGTTTATAGCACATAATACAAACTGGGCAGAGGTGATGAACTGTTAGGTATTTAATTATGAGATCCTCAATTAAAAATGATTTAGTGATTCACATTGAATAAAATGTTTTATGAAACTCTGTAGTATTGAGATAATTAAGTCAATGAATGATACCTCTTTTGATGCTTTGATGTAAGATGATGCCCTTCTAGTTTTCAGATAGTTTAAAAGTACATTTTAATACTTTCATTTCAGCATTTTAAAAATTATTACCTCCAAAAGGTTTACAGTAAAAATGTATTGGCCTCCCATAAAAAAAATTAGTAGGTAAGAATATTCCAATTCTTTGCGGGCTTAAAACTGTGTTCTTTAGTGACAGAAACTGATGACTGTCTACGATACTTGTCAGCTCTCTAAGTGATGCTGTTCTAGATCTGTTCTTGACTCATGTGGCAGCAATTTGCTGCCCACAACAGTCAAGGCCAAGGATGGGAGCTGTTTTGAGGGTAATTCTGATAGGTTGAACAAGTTGACCCATGATCTCTTAACCTGGTTACAGCTGCTTTTCAGGATTTTAGCCATGCTTCACCACTGTGCAGAGTGGGATCACAGCTAAAACAGTTAAGTGGATCGCCTGTCCATTTTGATTTTCCATTGCTCCTCTTCACTGATAGCGAGAGCCAGAAATTGACTGTCCTTCTTAATGTAATATTTAACACAGTATCAAGTTGAAGGTGTTTAATGCTTGCTTCTGGCTGAGGTGATTGCTTTATGGCAGTAGCTGAATTTCTTGCTGTCTGTTCTCTTGTCTCGTTGTAGTGGAAAAACAGAGGAAATCGAGGAGAACTCTGTGTGGGAAATCTTTGTTTCCTGGCAGATGACAGGCCAGAATTTGCCATGTGACTTTCACAGCCAACTACTAATGGATCCTACTAACTGCCAAGGCATTTATTAGGTGGCTTCTTGAATGTTGATGTTTAAACTAGTCCCTACTCTGCATGAACTTATTGTCGTATTTCCTTTAAAAGTTTTTTTTCTGTATATCTTGGTCTACTTATTCTTTTTGGTTATAACTAAAGACAGAAAAATGTTTCCCACAACTCATGGTATGTTTAGATACATAATGATAATTTATTGAGAATAAAATTATTTCTCCCTCCTTTCTGTGAGATTACATAACAGTGGGATCTTGCTAAAAAATTGACCATGATTACTTAAAATACCAAAGCGATTTAAAAGTAGGTAAACAGTTATATGTTTTTGTGTTATTGACTTTAAGTAGAGGAGTCTTTTATTTTTTTTAAATAATTTATTTATTTATTCATGAGAGAGCTAGGAGGAGAGAAAGAACCAGACATCACTATGGTACATGTGCTGTAAGGGATCAAACTTGGGACCTCATGGTTGAAAATCCAATGCTTTATCCCCTGTGCCACCTCCTGGACCACAGTAGAAGAGTCTTTAGTTAAGCCTTTCATTTTGTTTCTTCCACATGTTACTCATTGTTTGGGAGAAAAAAAGTTTCTTAAAGGCTCATCATATTTGTTCTGTTTTATGGTGATTAATACTTGATATTTGATTTAGAGCTTATCTGTTTTTGAGAATGAATATTTCATTTTCAAAAGTATGCCTCTTATGTAAGTGCTTTAAGCTTTACAACTACAATATGAAGCACATATAATACTGTATAATATATTTTGGGGTTGCTGATAGTGGTGAAATTCCTCTCTTCTCTCTCTCTCTCTCTTGCTCTGTCTCCCCCCCCCCCCCCGCCCCATGTATCCTATAAATATGTGTAACCGGGGGCCTTGTGCATATATGCTTCCAATGCTCCAAGTCACTTTCTTATTCAGATAGAGTCTCAGAGACACAGAGGGGGGAGATACACTATAGGAGAAGAGCTTCCTCTGGAGGGCACCTCCGATGACTGTAATCCAGGCTGTGCTCATGGCAAGGCATGCACTTACCCAGGGAGCTATATATCTCCAGTCCCCACTTATTTCTTTTGATTAAAAAAAAAAAAGAATAAACTTTGCATTCAGACTGATTAGGTAGGAAATTAATAAAGATTTGTTGTCAAATCCAACTAGTCTTTAATTTTAAAAGTTAAATATGGGAAGAATATTTTGTACTTCAAGTTTTGTACCGTAAATTTTTGTTGAAAAGATAGCAAGATTTTTCCTCATGGGGTTATTGTGACAAAAAAGTAGAGAAAGAACTAAAAGAAACACTTTACTGAGGGAAATAGTGATTTACAACAGTTACCACATACTTTTTTTTTTTTATAACCTCCCTGTGACAAATGTCTACACCATACCCACCATTAACTGACATCTCCTTCTACCGTGCACCATTCACTGAGTCTTCAATGCCTTCTCAACGCCACCGCCCCACTCTAGAGTCCTTGGTTTTGTTGCAGTAGACTACAGGTAGGCAGTTTCACCCTATATCTCCATTATCCCTGCTCCCCACCTTTTTTTGTTTGGTCACCAGGTTTATTGCAGGGGCTTGGTGCCTATATGACTCCACTACTCTAGATGATCATGATCCCTTTGTTCCTCCCTCCCTCCCTATCTCCCTTTCATTTTTCCTCCCTCCCCCCTCCTTCCCTCCCTTTCATTTTTCCTCCCTCCTTCCCTCCCTCCATTTCTTCTTTCCTCCCTCCCTCCCTCCCTTTCTTTTTTTTCCTCCCTCCCTTTGCTCCCCCAAGCACTTGCTTATGGTAACCTGTGTACTCTACCTGGTGAGCCACTTCCTGACCCCTCTTTGTTTTTTAAGTTCCACCTAACAGTGAGGTCATCTTATGTTCTTTAAAGGGAAACCTTTTTGATGTGATCTGTTCCATAAGTTGTTTCCTTTTGTTTTCTTCTCTGGTCTAGGCGTTTTTAGTTTTCATTGGTCTTGCTGTTATGTTATTTATTTATACATTTAGTTAGTGAAATAATCTATGTTCATACACTCTCATTACCCCTTGACCTTGAAATGTACTCACTTTGTGTTAGTTACCTTTCATCATCATTTCCACCTGAAGACTCCAGTTTTATTGTTCACCTTCATATGGAAGGCCCCTATCCCTAACCTTTTTAATAATTTTAGCTTTACTTACATCTATTGTCTGGTTCTTCTCAAAATACGGTTCTGAATGAAAGAGACTTAGGTAGTATTTTCTTTTCTGTTTTCAATATATTTTCTGTTAATGGCCACTATTAGAGCTGCCCTTTCTGAGTATAGCAGCACATTGGAAATGTTACTTTTCAGGAAACGGTGTATAATGACTACCAGATCTCTTTCCAGATCTCTCTTATTTTATGAGTATAGTAATCCTTTCTCATTTATAAGTTTACCTTATTTGAAATTCAGATATAATGTAGATTTACTTCTATACTGTGTCTGTCTCTCAGAACCTCTGCTGGACATCTGGGTCACTTGTTTCCACCTTTGTTCTTCTGCCAGTTGCTTCGTAGGCGATTGGTCACATACATATTAAGTGTTATGAAAATATACTATATTTTATCATTGAGCTGTGCGTATGATCATGTGGTATTTTTAGCCCTTGTGATATTGGGCAAGAAGAGATTAAAAAGATGATTGCTTCTGCTGTCAGAGGTAGCTGCTGGCAGTGCTACACAGGAAGTGCCAGGTCAGTGTGGAACCAAAGGCTCACTGTCAGCTCAGAGTCCGGAGGGGAGGGAACTCTTACTGCCAAAGGGGTTTAAGGTGACTTTCCCATATATTGTGGAACGTAGACTGAAAAAGCAAAGCTCTCAGTTTAGAAATCAGAGGAGTGCGGCATCAGAAAGCATTTCTGTTTATTTGTAAAGCCACTAACTAGAAAACTTAGTAACAAAAGATTTCTTAAAAGTAAAGCTTTTTTTCTCTTTTAGAGACTAATAAATATAGATTTGATTTTTTAAAGTCTATATTTATTTTATTTATTTATTAAAATTTTTTTTATTATTATCTTTATTTATTGGATAGAGACAGTCAGAAATCAAGAGGGAATGGGGAGATAGAGAGGGTGAGAGACAGAGAGACACCTGCAGCCCTACTTCACCACTTGTGAAGCTTTCTTCCTGCAGGTGGGGACCAGGGGCTTGAACCTGGGTCCTTGTGCGTTGTAACATATGCACTCAACCGGGTGCGCCACCACCTGGCCCCCCCTAAAGTCTATATTTAGAAAGCATATAAGCAAAGTCCAGGAATGGGCCTTCAAGTGGTGTGTGAATGGATTTTTGTATAAATAGTAATGAAATGGAAACAGGTTTTCAGAAGAAGTATACAATATACATTCCACATTCATTCAAAAGATAGCGAAAACTTAAAGTTTATTGATTTCTTTTTGAATTTTTATTTATTATTGAATAGAGGCAAAAAGAAATTAAGAGGGTGAGGGGAGATGGCAGAGAGATCACCACTTGTGAAACTTTCTCCCTACAGTTGGGGACCCAGGCCTGAACTCAGGTCCTTGTGCACTATAGTGTGTGTGCTTAGCCATTTACAGCAACACCTGGCCCTGGGTTTATTGGTGTCTCGAAAGCAAAAAGACTTGCTTGGTGGTTGATTCTTGGTTATCCTTTGATCACATCAGACTTAAAGGGTGATGTCGAAGGATCTGATGAAAACCAGGGATCTTCTCAGAGAATTTCATTTACTTATCTGCATTACTTTTCATGTTCATGGGGGGGGCATCACAGACTCCTTAAAACTTCATGGGCTCACTAGTCAACATTTATGCTATTGTTGGGAACATTCAGATAGCTTTCAGAATTGAACTTGAATGACTAAGCAAGTATAAGTATCTGTGAGTTAAAGGAGAATCAGACCCTTCTCAGTAATTACCCGTTTCCTTCCCTTCTTGTTTTAGTTCTGTAATGTTTATTTTAACCTCAGCTGTATATCATCTCTTAATTTCAAAGTTAACTCAAGAAACTTGGTTTTTATCAGTTTCAGGTAGGAAAATGCCTTTAATAACTTTAAATTTTTTAAATATTTATTTTCCATTTTGTTGCCTTTTTATTGTTGTTATAGTTATTGTTATTATTGATGTCAGCATTATTAGATAGGAAAGAGAGAAATGGAGATAGGAGGGGAAGACAGAGAGGGGGAGAGAAGACACCTGCAGACCTGCTTTACCGCCTTTGAAGCGACTCCCCTGCAGGTGAGGAGCCAGGGCTTGAACCGGGATCCTTATGCCTGTCCTTGCGCTTTGCACCACGTGCGCTTAACCTGTGTGCCACCACCTAATTCCACTTTAATAACTTTTTAGTGTGTCTTTGTTCCTATAGTTTATTTTAGTGGATATAAAGCATACTTATAAAGCTTTATAGAATTCAATTCTATTAGAAAATACGATGATAGGGCAGAGGTAGATAGCATAATAATTATGCAAAGAGACTATCATGCCTGAGGCTCTGAAGTCCCAGGTTTAATTTTCCTGCACCATTATAAGCCAGAGCTGAGTTATAGTATAGCTATAGGACTAAAAGATAGAATCCTTTTTTTTTTTATTCACGGAAAACAGCTCTTTAGCAGCTCTTACCAAGTCATTAATTTCCTTTCCAAAAACATATACCAGTGTCTATTTGATGTACTTACTGCCTTTATATCATATACTTAACAGCATTAGGAATTACTTTTATATGCTTTGTAGTTTTTTTAAATTTTATTTTATTGGGATGTAAATGGTTTAAAGTATATTTTTACTCTTTAATAGTTTCACTAACATTATCTTTATTTATTGGATAGTGACAGAAAGAAATTGAGATGGAAAGAAGACATAGAGAGGGGAGAGAGAAAGACACCTGCAGCATTGCTTCACCACTTATGAAGCTTTCCTCCTGCAGGTAAAGACTGGGGGCTTGAATCTGAGTCCTTATGCATAGTATCCTGTGTGTTGAACCTGATGCTCTACCACCTGGCCCCCAGTATAGTGTTTTCTTCATTTTTCTTTTAAATTTCTTTATTGGGGAATTAATGTTTTACATTAATACAATAGTTTGTACATGCATAACATTTCCCAGTTTTCCATATAACAATACAACCCCCCACTAGGTCCTCTATCATCCTTTTTGGACCTGTATTTTCCCCACCCCCCCACCCCAGAGTCTTTTACTTTGGTCCAGTATGCCAATTCCAGTTCAGGTTCTACTTGTGTTTTCTCTTCTGATCTTATTTTTCAACTTCTGCCTGAGAGTGAGATCATCTCATATTCATCCTTCTGTTTCTGACTTAACTTGAATTTTTCAAGGTCCATCCAAGACCGGCTGAAAACGGTGAAGTCACCATTTTTTATAGCTGAGTAGTATTCCATTGTATGTATATACCACAACTTGCTTCCAGGTTTTGGCTATTACAAATTGTGCTGCTAAGAACATATGTGTACACAGATTTTGGGTGGGTGTATTTGGTTCCTTAGGATAAATCCCCAGGAGAATTGCAGGACCATAGGGTAGGTCCATTTCTAGCCTTCTGAGAGTTCTCCAGACTGTTCTCCACAGAGGCTGGACTAATTTACATTCCCTTCAGCAGTGCAGGAGGGTTCCTTTGACCCCACAACCTCTCCAGCATTTGCTGCTGCTACCTTTTCTGATGATGTATGACATTGTCACAGGAGTGAAGTGGTATCTCATTGTTGTCTTTATTTGCATTTCTCTGACAATCAAAGACTTGGAGCAGTTTTTCATGTGTTTCTCAGCCTTTTGGATCTCTTCTGTGGTGAATATTCTGTCCATGTCCTCTCCCCAATTTTGGATGGGGTTATTTGTTTTCGTGTTGTTGAGTTTGGCAAGCTCTTTATATATTTTGGTTATTAGCCTCTTGTCTGATGTATGACATGTAAAGATCTTCTCCCATTCTGTGAGGGGTCTCTTTGTTTGGGTAGTGGTTTTTTTTTTTTTTTTTTTTGTGCAGAAGCTTTTTAATTTCATGTAGTCCCATTGGTTTATACTTGCCTTAGTCTTCTTTGTAATTGGATTTGTTTCATTGAAGATGTCTCTTTAAAATTTATGTGGAAAAGAGATCTGCCAATATTTTCCTCTAAGTATCTGATAGTTTCTGGTCTAACATCCATATCCTTGATCCACTTGGAATTTACTTTTGTGTTTGGTGAAATATAGTAGTTCAGTTTCATTCTTCTGCTTGTTTCAACCCGTTTTTTCCAACACCATTTGTTGAAGAGACTCTGCTTTCTCCATTTAGTAGTCTAGGCACCTTTGTCAAAGATTAGATGTCCATAGGTGTTGGGGGCTTACTTCCGGGCTCTCAATTCTATTCCACTGGTCAGTGTGTCAATTCATATTCCAGTACCAAGCAATTTTGATGACAATGGCCCTGTAATACAATTTGAGATCTGGGAGTGGGATGCCTCCAGTTCTGTTCTTTCTTCTCAAGATTGTTTTGGCAATTCTAGGTCTTTTCTGGTTCCAGATAAACATTTGTAGCATTTGTTATGTTCTCCTAAAAAATGTAGTTGGGATCTTGATGGGGATAGCATTAAATTTGTATATGGTTCTGGGTAGAATATTCATTTTGATGATGTTAATTCTGCCAACCCATAAACAGTATAGGTTTTTCTTATCCAGGAGTTCACCTAGGATTTTCAAGAACTTAATTGTCACTGTTTGAAGAGAACATTTTATTACCCATATTATCTGTTTTCTGCACTTCCACTGTAGATTTTTGATTCATTATTTCATAAAAATTTTCAGTTGGTTTTGTTCTCCCTGATATCTTCATATTAAAGAACATTGAATAATAAAGAAGGGTGTTCCAGTAGTCATTTTGACAAAGTTCATTGTGGAATACTTTTGAAATACTTTACTTCTGTAACAACCACTGACAGAAATACTATTTCATTCAAAGAATCTCCTACCAGACTTGTGTCTCAGGTTTCCTAAGTATCCTTAAAGCAAGGGTCAAGACTTGATAATCTTCTGGCATCAGATTCCACTATGTAGAACCCACCTAGTAGATGTGAATAATAGTAGATTCAGTAGATAGAATAAATGATTAAATTTTATGTTTCTTTTTAAAAACATTTATTTATTCCCTTTTGTTGCCCTTGTTGTTTATTGTTGTAGTTATTATTGTTATTATTGATGTCATTGTTGTTGGATAGGTCAGAGAGAAATGGAGAGAGGGGGGAATACAGAGAGGGGGAGAGAAAGACACCTGCAGACCTGCTTCACCACCTGCAAGTGGAGAGCCGGTCCGGTCCTTGTGCTTTGCTCCATGTGCGAACTTACATGTTTCTAATGTAGGTACTAAACATAGTCTACTTGGAAACTTGTTTTAAGAAACTTTTTGAAAGTCTAAAAAATTACTTTAATCCTCTTTATCCCTAGAAGGATTATATGTGTGATCAAATACAACCTAGAACAAATAAACTCTAAGCTTGACTTCTGAGATACTGGTCTTTATATTTTTAGTAGCTGGTTAAGTATCATGGAACAAAAGACTGCTGAAGAACTGGGTGGTGGTGCACCTGGTTGAGCGCAAATGTTACAATGCTTAAGGACCCGGGTTTGAGCACTTGGTCCTCACCTGCAGGGGGAAAACTATGCAAGTGATAAAGCAGTGCTTCAGGTATCTCTCTCCCTCTCTATCTCCTCTACCCTCTTGATTTCTGGTTGTCTCTATCCAGTAAATAAAGATAATAATTTTTAAAAATATTTAATGCCCTTGGTTTTTAAAATTATTATTGCTATAGTTATTATTGTTGTCATTATTGTTGTCATTGTTGTTGGATAGGACAGAGAGAAATGGAGAAAAGAGGGGATGACAGAGATGGGGAGAGAAAGATAGACATCTAAAGACCTGCTTCTGTGAAGTGAACTAACTCCCTGCAGGTGGGGAGCCAGGGGCTCGAACCAGGATCCTTATGCCGGTCCTTGAGCTTTGCGCCATGTGTGCTTAACCCAGTGCACTACCACCCAACTCCCAATAATTTTTTTTTTTTTTTTTAAAGAGGAGACTCCAGAAAAATAGGAACAGTTCTTTAAGGATTGTAAACTTGCGGCTAAAAATATGTGTGTGTGTGTGTGTGTATATATATATATATATATAAATTATCAGATATAATCTTTTTACCTTTTATGATTGAAGTATACTATCCAAAAGAATAATAGATTTTTTTTTTTTGTAAAATATTTATTTATTTAGAATGAGAGAGATAGAGGGGAGGGAAAGAGAAGAATACTGCTCTGCTCTTAAAATGCCAGAGATTGAACTTCTGGCCTGTGGGATTTCAAGTATGCAAGTTGGCTCTTTAATAAAAGACTGAACTGTCTCCCTGGCCTGTATTAAATTAATTAAGTAATTGATTTATTTATGTTGCAACCAGGGTTATCGCTGTGGCTCAGTATCTACACGATAAGTCCACTGCTCCTGGTGGCCATTTTTCCTTCTTTTTAAATTAGAACAGAGAGAAATTGAGAGAAGAGGAGGAGAGCGAAACACACGTGCAGTTTTGCTTTATGACTTGTGAAACCTTCCCTCAGACCTTAGGGAGCTGGGGGTTTGAACCCTGGTCCTTGTGCATTGTAACGTGTGCTAAAATGGGTGCACCATTGCTTGACCCTCTTATTTATTATTATTTTTTTCTGAGCACTGCACAGCTCTGACTTATGGGGGATGGTAGGGGCGGTGGGGGTATGGGGATTAAACCTGTGACTTCAGAGCTTGAGGCATGAAAATCTTTTTCATAACCATTATGCTCTCTCCTCAGCTCTAGATTAGATATTCCTTATTAAGCATTTTTCTAGTAGTGGTATGGTGTTGCCCTTTTGATCCCATTTAAGAACAGATAAGTAAGGGGATGGGGAGGTAGCCTAATGGTTATGCAAATAGACTCTATTGCCTGAGACTCCAAAGTCCCAGGTTCACTCCACCCTCCTACCCCCAACCCCTTCATAAGCCAGAGCTGAACAATGTTCTGGTTAAAAATGAAAACTAAAACAAGGAGTCTGGGGAGACAAAATAGTTATGCAAAGAGCCTTCCTTGCCAGAGATTTTGAGGTCCCATGTTCGATCCCCAGTTTCACCATAAACCAGAGCTGAGCAATGTCCTGGTGAAACATGCGCACATGCGTATGCTCACGCGCACACACACATTCTACAATATAAGAATAGATATGTAAGAGTTAAGAAGTTGGGACATTGCTTATTATTTTTCACCAATATGAAGAATGTCATGGAATTTACTTTTTATTCAATTATGTCAGTTGCTCTTTCTTTTGTTAAATATTTATTTTCCCTTTTGTTGCCCTTGTTGATTTTTATAGTTGTTGTAGTAGTTATTGTTGTTGTTATTGATGTTGTCGTTGTTAGATAGAGAGAAATGGAGAGAGGAGGGGAAGACAGAGAGGGTGAGAAAGATAAGACACTTGACCTGCTTCACCGCTTATGAAGGGACCCCCCCCTTGTAGGAGGGAATACTGGGGCTTGAACTGGGATCCTTGTGCAGGTCCTTGCGCTTCATGCCAAGTTTGCTTAACCCGCTGCGTTACTGCCCAACTCCCAAGTTATATCAGTTGTTATAACTCGTCTTGTACATGGCTAGGTTCATAGCTCTCCAAAAGACAATAATCTGTGAGAGTTCTACTGGTGATGATGATTACTTCGTGTTATGTTACTGTTGTGGTATTCTCTAAAGGTTTTAGCAGTCAGGAACTGATACTTAGAAGAAAAAAATCTAGAGGGCGTTGGGCAGTGGCACACCTGGTTGAGCACACATGTTACCATGCACAAGGACTAGGCTCAAGCCCCCTAGTCCACACCAGTTAAATGCAAGGACCTGGGTTCATTGTCTTGTTGCCTGCCTGCAGGAGGGACACTTCACAAATGGTGAAGCTGATCTGCAGGTGTTTATCTTTCTCTTCCTCTTTCTATATCTCTTTCCTCTCTCAATTTGTCTCTGTCCACAGGTCATTACCAAGGCTTTTAGAATGTGGTTTCTCATTTGCTGTGGACATGACCTTAAAAAATGCCCACTAGGTTTGTTCTCTGCTACATTGGTAGCATTCAGCCTTGTGGGAACATCTTGTGTTAGTGCTGGGCAGTGCTAGTGCTGATGGAAACAGTCACAAGTATAGCCAAATTTGTGTGTGCTCTTTATTGTGTGTACTGGATTCATTGCTGATGGTTCTTAAAAAAAAAATTGTCTCTGTCCTATCTAATAAAAAGAAAGAAAGAAAGAAAGAAAAGAATGGCCACTGAGAATGGTGGATTTATAGTGCCAGCACCAAGTCCCAGTGTCATCACTGGTAGCAATACAAATGATAAAGTATTTTTAAAAATCTATATACTTGGGTAGGGGCATGAAGAGACGCCAAACACTGTGCTAGCATCCTTTAAGTTCCGCTTTGGATCTCCCCTTTTCCTCTTTGTCTTTGTTTTTTAAAGTTCTTCGTATGAGATCATCCAGTCAGTATCCTTAGGAAAGGAATTGCTGGGTCATAGGCTGGGGAGCATTCTGAGATGTCGCCAGACTGTTGTCTACAGGGGTTGGACCACTTTAAGTTGCCACTAGCAGTGTAGAAGGATTTCTTTTTGCCTGTCTCCTTGCTAACACTTGTGTCTGTCGTTTCTAATATATGACATTTTTAAAAAGCTAACTAAAGATTTATCTTTGAAGTACTAATTTCCATTTCTCCACAGCCTGGAAAAAATAAAAAGATAACTTTCCTATGTGGTAGAGTAATACACAGTAACAGCCTCCATAGATAAAGACTACTGAGAGTGATGGTGGAGTTGTGCAGGTACCGAACCCCAAAGATAACCCTGGTGGGAAAGAAGGAAGGGAGGGTGGGAGGGAGGAAGGGAAAGAGAAAGAGAGGATTCAGTCTTTAATATACTATATTCCTTAAACAGTATTCTTCAATTTATCTTGGTCTTTCATAAATTTCTTTTGCTTTTCTTACAAAGAAAACTAAAATTAACCAAGACTCTCCAGTCTACAGAGTTTACAAAAGAGAAAGCACTTTAACGGACTTTTTATTTGGAAAGTAATAGAGTGTTAACAGAAAGTGGGTGATTAAAGCAAATATCACAGAAGTGCCCTGTAACTCAAGTTCACTGATATGGGAGTAAAATGAGTATGATATTTCCTAAAAGGTGTCTTGTTACCTAATTTTGTGAAATGATTTCTCCTCTTTCCCCAAACTGGGAATATATAACTTTGCCTTTATTCATCTTGTTGAGTTTTACTTCCTTTTTTTTTTTTTTTAAATAAAATCCACCTATTCACTTAGACACAGCATCTGCACCAATGACATTGCTCCTAATGCTTCTCACAGACTGTCAGTGCAACCCAGTCACAGGTGATTGACCCAGATGGGATGTACAATTGAAAGGAAGTCATTTCACAGGCTTACAGCAACCTTACCACAGTTCATCACACAGAAGAATCATTATTTGAATCAATCAGATTTCCTCTCTCAGGATTTTGAACCAAGATGTACTAAGAGAACAGTACAGTTAGAGGAAAGATTAGAAGTTTAAATGGAAATACTAAAGCACTTTGAAGACCACTGAGTGGCCCACATTGTAAATAATTAGGACTAAAATAAGGTAATGTAAAGAAATGGTATATTTAGTGGTAAGTGAAGAAGCTAGAAAGAACTACTTGAAGCAAAAAGAAAGGGGGTGAATGAATACATTTTTTTTGAACTAATACAGTTTTGAAGAAGTAAACTGAACTCACAAACTTACTCCTTCCTGAGCTGTTGTATGCTTTACATTGGGTTGTTCTAGCTCTCCCCCTGCCAAGAAAGTTGGTTCAGTCCTGCTAGTTTCGCGGGCTGCTTGTCCCCGCCCCAAGGAACCCCGAGAGAGTTCCAGAGTTCCAGAGTTCCAGAGTTCCAGAGTTCGAGAGTTAGAGAGTGTTTGGTGCCGCCGCCGGGGAAAGAGGCAGCAGAGTTCTGTTTGGTGATTAGTTTGTCTTAGTTTATAAATCGTTGTTCCTGAATAAAGAAATACAGCTTCCCTGCCCAGCCGTACATCTCTGGTCGTCTCTGTTACCTGCCCGTGAAGCTAGCCCGGCCAGCTGGAGCCTCCGAATTTTAACAACACTGAGCTTCTAGAGAAGAAACAGTAATTACAAAACAAAATTACAATGTTCAAAACTTGGGAATGGGGAGTCAGGCAGTAGCACAGCAGTTAAGCGCAGGTGGTGCAAAGCGCAAGGACCCGCAGAAGGATCCTGGTTCAAGCCCCCTGCTCCCCACCTGCAGGGGTGTTGCGTCACAGGCAGTGAAGCAGATCTGCAGGTGTCTCTCTTTTTTTCCCCCTCTCTGTCTTCCCCTCCTCTCTCCATTTCCCTCTGCCCTATCCAACAATGAAAACATCAATAACAACAACAATAATAACTACAACAATAAAACAACTAGGGCAATAAAAAGGGAAAAATGAATAAATAAATATTAAAAAAATAAAAAAAAACCTTGGGAATGTAAACAGAGTAGTTAGTGATCAAAATATACAGAAGAATAATAAAGTAAATAATAGGGGTGAAGAACATACTGCTTCCGAGTCACAGAAAGTGAACTGAAATCCTCCTTCCTCTTTCTTTTTATGGGATTTGGGGGGAGATATCTGCAGTACTGCTCCACCACTTTGAAGCATTCCCCCCTCCCCTTGCAGGTGGGAGCTGGGACTTGAACCTGGGTTCTCACACATGGTGACATGTGCACTCTGCACCTGCTGCAACACTGCCTGGCCCCAAGACGATGTTTTCAGTTGAGTCGTAATTATTAGAAAGCCCTGCCATTTTTATTGGACACTGTTTTAATTATGGCAGTTTTGCTTACTGTATTAGCACAGTTGTGTTTTTTGACTTTATCCCCCCCCCTCTTCCCCACCTTTAATTAAAATCAAAGAGCATTATTTACTTTATATTTTGGGAAAATCACAAAGCTAATGAATTTGAGAATAGCTTCTAAGCATTTTTTTTTTTGTTTTGGAACAACAAAGACTGCATAAGAAATAAAAATAACCAGGAGTCAGGTGGATTAAGCGCAGGTGGTGCAAATTACAAGGTACAAGGACTGGCATAAGAATCCTGGTTTGAGCCCCTGGGTCCCCACCTGCACAGGAGTCGCTTCACAAGCGGTGAAGCACATCTGCAGGTGTCTATCTTTCTTCCCCCTCTCTGTCTCCCCCCCATTTTTCTCTGTCCTATCCAACAACAACATCTATAACAACAACAATAATAACTACAACAATAAAACAACAGGGCAACAAAAGGGAATAAATATTAAAAATATTTTAAAAAATCTAATGTATTTTGCTAAATTAAATGAAGATCTTCATTTAGCCAGTTGTCTAAGTTCTACAAAATAAGAGGGTCGTTTCTGAATTAGACTGATAGTTGGAATTGGAAAAGTTTTTTTTCAATTGATATATTTGATGTATAACATTGTTTAGTTTTGGCTATATAGTGTTGTGATTTGATGTCTGTAAATATCACTGAACTATTCCCACAGTAAAGTTTGGTTAGCACCATCACTACACATAGTTACATTTCACTGTCTTGTAACTAGAACATTAAAAATTGATTCTCAGAAATTTTCATACTTGTCATACATTGTTACCTATAGCCTCCATCTTCAGCACTGACTTATACACTAACTAGTAGTTCTAGTCTTTCACTCACTTGCAATTGTCTGTACCTAGGGGTTCTTCCTTTTTCTTTGTTTTAGATTTCATATACAAGTGAGATCTGAGATCATGCTGTATTTATTTTTCTGACAGTATTTCACTTAGTTTGATGTCCTCAAGATTCACTTAAGTTACTATTGGCACTTTTCCTTTTTCATAATGGCTGAATAGTATTCTGTTGTATGTGTGTTATTTATATGCATGTAGTACACATATAGCAAATTTCCTTTTTTCCATTCATCTATAAGTAGGTATTTAGATTGCTCCCCTATCTTGGCTTCTGTAAATAATACTGTAATTAACATAGGCATACATATTGTTTAACCAGAGCACTGCTCAGCTCTCAGCTACAGTAGTGGTGCTAGGGATTGAACATAAGAACTCAGAGCCATAAACATTCGCATAATGATTATGCTCTCTCTCCAACCCTTTAGGTGCCTTTTTGAGATTTTTTTCCTTTTGAATAAATGCCATGAACTGAAAGTGATGCATCACATAATAGGGCTATTTTAAATTTCTAAGGGGCTTTCTGGTTTTCATAGTGATTGTACCAGTTTAGTCTCCCAACAACAGTGCATTCTGCTTCCCATTTCTCCACATCCTTGCCAGCACTAGTTTACCTCTTTTTGATGATAACCATTTTAATAAGAACCTGTGACTATTGCTTGCGGTATTAAACTCTTTCACCTCGTGAGTCGGGCGGTAGCGTAGTGGATTGAGTGCATGTGGTGCAAAGCATAAGGACCAGCATAAAGATCTCGGTTCTAGCCCCTGGCTCCCCACCTGCAGGGGAGTCGCTTCACAGGTGGTGAAGCAGGTCTGCAGGTGTCTATCTTTGTCTCCTCCTCTCTCTCTTCCCCTCCTCTCTCCATTTCTCTCCTATCCAACACTGATGACATCAATAACAACAACAATAATAACCAAAACAATAAAACAACAAGGGCAACAAAAAGGAATAAATAAATAAAAAACTCTTTCACCTCTATACTTATATATTTTATACATAGTGCAAACTTAATTTTCTGTAATTATGAAAAATTGACTCATTAAAAATTACATATTTCATGGGCAGTTGTTCGAATATGTCACAATATAGGACACAAAGTCAGGTTAATTTTTCTTATTTGTTTTTTGACTTTACATAATTCAGCTTAATTGAGCCTCATTAAAACATGAGCAGTGTGGAAATCATAATAGTAAATAGCGAACTCTTTGAACTGTCCCATATTAATTTCAATATATCCACTGCCATGTTAATTTTTGCTGTCACTATTAGTTATTAGTCATACTAAGTGGCCTGGGACTTTATTTGTATTAGCAGTGAACTTTCCACATCCCAAGGAACTCTTCAATCTTGGATGAAACAGTATAGTTGGACACTTTATTAGTATTGCTGGTGGCTGAATGATGGTTAGCACTTTGCAGATAAGTGACTGAAATTGACTCTCTTGCCTGTTTCACAGAGAATCTGTGAAACACACACACACACACACACACACACACACACACACACACACACACATTTTTTTTCTCCACTTAATGAGATAGTGAGATTGAGAATCAAAGCATCAGTCGGCATTTGTGATAAAGGGGGATCAGACTCCTGACCTCATGCATGCAAGTCATATGCTGTACTGCTGACTCACTTGTCTACGCAGGTGAATGGGTCAGTGATACTTTGTGAAACTATCTTAAAAATAAAAGCTGTACTAACTCAACTTATGTTGTTTTTCTGACTGTCATCTTGAAATTCACCTTCGAATTTATTCGATAGGCAAAAATGTGATTGTCACCACTAGTGAAGCTTTCCCCCTGCAGGTAGCAACCAGGGGCTTGAACCTGAGTCCTTGTGCACTGTAGTGTGTGCGCTTAACCAGGTGTACCACCACCTGGCTCCAGATAATGTTGCCTTTTAAAGACAGTTCTGCTTATGTGCCACTTTAGCATACTAGGTAGCATGTCAGTTTTATAAAAATAGTTATTTTTAGGTGGTGAGATTTGAATTAAAAATTTAGTTGTGATCTATTTCTTCAGCCTCAGAGGCTTAAATCTAGTATAGTTTTTAGTTGCAACTGAAGAGATGATGGATTTGACTACATGTTTTATCTTAAGCAGAAGGCTACATTTTGGGCATCTTTTAATTGCGATCTAAATAGATCTTACAATGTCATCACTTGGAAATCTATTGTGATAATATGAAGGTGCTCATGGTAACCCTTCACGTATCTAAGAATTGCCCTGTGAGTTTTTATGTGCAGTGTAAATTCATAAGGAAAGCTCATAAAAGTTTGCAGATACCCTACAGCCCGAGCTACTTCTGGGCATTTCTTCCTTATTGAAACTTAAGTTCTTCTCTGTAACTTGCCTATTTATTTGTGTCTCTGTGGTCAGGTTTATTTTCAGTCACATTTGCTTACCTGTTACTGTGTAGATCCAGCTTTGTCTCATTTATTAATGTACCCTTTCTATTTCTCTGAAAGATTTTTTCTAAACTTTATTTATTTAATTGGATAGGACAGAGTGAAAATGAGAGGGAAGGGGGATAGAGAAGGCGGGAGACAAAGAGAGCAACCTGCTGCTCTGCTTCACCACTTGTGAAGCTTTCTCCCTGAAGATGGGCACTGGGGGCTTGAAACAGGGCCCTTGTGCACTGTAACGTGCACTTAACCAGGTGCGCCACCACCTGGCCCCTTAATTTATGTAACCATCAAAATGACCTCCACCATTTCTGAGTTAAAGCAGCCTAATGATGGATATAGATAGAACTGTGCTTCTAGAGTTGCTGAGGCAATTTCCCCCCGCCACACACATTTTATGGTGATTTACTACTTGGACTTTTAAATTTTTCATTATTTAGAATAATTTTTAAAATCATTTTTATTTATTGGATAGAAACAGCTAGATATTGAGAGGGAAGTGGGAAATAGAGAGGGAGAGAAACAGAGAAACACCTGTAGTACTGCTTCAGTACTTGCAAAGCTTTCCCCCTGTAGGTGGGGACCAAGGGTCGAACCTTAGTCCTTCTGCATTGTAACCTGTGCACTCAACCAGGTGTGCCACCACCCAGCTCCCAATTTTTCATTATTTTTTAATGTAATTTTGGTGTTTTTCATTCTTAAACATCAGGGTAAGAAAACAATGTGCTAAGCATAGTCAGTTTTTTTCTCTCTATTTTATTTTTCATTGTCTTCAGGGTTATCACTGGGCCTTGTTGCCTATAGGATGAATATACTGTTCCTGATGGCCTTTTTCTTTTCTTGTGTTTTAAGTAACACTTAATTTTTTTAAATGACATTTTAAAAAATACAGAGAGAAATTAAGAGTGGAGGATAGCTAAAGGGAAAGAGACAGACACCTGCAGCCCTGCTTCACCACTTGTGAAGCTTCCCTCTGCAGGTGGGGACCAAGGGCTTGAACCTGGGCCATTGCACACTTTAATGTGTATGTTTAACCGGGTGCGCCACTGCCTAACCGCCTTTTCTTCCCCCTCACCTGCCCTCCCCTCCACTCCCCTCCTTTTCCCTTTCTTTCCCTGAAACTGAGAAGGAAGGGGGAGATAGATAGGAAGAGAGAAAAATAGAAAGCATTACCTTACCACTTGTGAAGCTTGACCCCTGCAGGTGGGATCTGCAAGTTTGAACCTGGGTCCTTGTGCATGGTTCTTCTTCTAGCGTTTGCCCTTCTTCCGTAGCCAGTCAACAGCGTCAGGTTGAGCCTGATGTAAAGTTTCGAGACCTCCTTTGAATCTGGAGAGGTGGCAGTCATTGACTATGTGGGTCATAGTCTGTCTGTAGCCGCAGGGGCAGTTCGGGTCGTCTCTGGCTCCCCAGCGATGGAACATAGCGGCGCACCGGCCATGGCCTGTTCGATAGCGATTGAGGAGGGCCCAATCATAACGTGCTAGGTCAAAGCCGGGTTGACGCTTGCAGGGGTCTGTGATGAGGTGTTTGTTCTTGACCTCAGCTGACTGCCAACTCTGTTTCCAAGAGTCTGGAACAGAGAAGTTCAGTGTAGGCGTAGGGGACCAGATTGGGTGACGAGACGTCAAGCGTTGGACAGGGTGGGTGAAGATATCCACGTATATTGGCAGGTCCGGTCGAGCGTAGACGTGGGAAATGAACTTAGATATGCATGGTAATGTGTATGATTTACTGGCTGTACCACTGCCTTCCTCCCCACCTTTTCTCCCCCCTCCCATTTGTTTTTGATGTGGTTGATGAAGGACAAGGTGGTGCTGGAATTATGCTGACAACCCACTCTTGGATATCTGGGTTATTTCCACGTTTGGGCTATTAAAAATTGTGCTGCTATGAAGATATCTCTTCTGATAGGTATTTTTGTGTTCTTTGGGGGCAGTTCCTCTCCTAGGAATAGGTAATAGGGCAGGCCCGTCTCTAGTGTCTGAGGAAGCAGTTTTTCTTTTTTTGGAGTTGAAACTTTACAAGACATGTAAAGCATGTTGTATGAAGTGGGGGGGAAAGCTGAATAGTAAAATTTAGATTATTAATATTGAGACATAATAACAGCAAACCAGTTAAACTAATATTTACTAAAGACCCGGTACTAAGAATACTGAATGTTCTTTCTTCTTCCTTCCTTCTCCTTTTTCTTTTTCTTCTCCTTACAATAGTCTTATGGATTAAGTATGGCATCATGGTTTTCTGACAAGAAAAATGGGTCTCTTATGTATGAAGAATTCACAGCAGTGAAAGTGGAACTGTGGATCTCTGGAGACAAACTTTGTGCCTGATCTAAGATCCTGATTTAAAGACTGAATATGAGTTGCAAGTGTTGGGTGGATGTAGAGTATTGATCAAAAGAACGGAATTGGATCGGAACAGATCTTTCTGTTCAGAGACCCTGTAGTTATTGCAACTGATTTTTGAAAGTTTTTATTTATTATTGGATAGAGACAGAGAGAAATTGAGAGGGAAAGGAAGATAGAGAGACAGAGGGACACTTGCAGCTCTACTTCATTACTCGTGAAGTTTTCCCCCTGCAGATGGGAACCAAGGGCTTGAACCTGAATCTTTGAGTGCTGTAATTTGCCCCCCCCCTTTTTTAAAGCTTTATTTTGTATTGTTTACCAGAGCACTGCTCAGCTCTGGTTTATGGTGGTGTGGGGATTGAACCTGGAACTATGGAGCGTCAGGCACGAGAGACTCTTTGCATTACCATTATGCTATCAACCCCAGCCCTGAGTACTGTAATTTGTATGCTTAACCAGGTGTGCCACCGCCTGGCTCATCTTGCAACTGCTTTGTAGGTTTTGTCTTTTTCTACCACGTGTGAATCAATGAAAAGCAGCTGATTTTCTAATCCCCTGACCAGTTTAATCCACTATTTTGGGTTATCATTGCTTTTATTTTTTATTTAACTGATATGTACAAACATGAGAATAAAATCTTCCTTTCTGATGAACTGGAAAATGGTTCAGAAATGAGCTTTGAAATATGTGCAGATGCATCCAGAGCCTTGGCAAAGTGACTGTTGCCCTTGCTTTCCATGTAGTATTTGGTTGTTTGATAGGGACAGGAGCAGCAGGATTTGTAAAAGAGTAACATATATTCAGAGGGAGAAGGTAGGAGTAACAGAGAGTGAGTCTGAGAATGCTTTAAATGGAAACACTGCAGTAGAATTCAAGAAATGCAAGAGGCCATCACTCTGTATCGTACATCTACACACATGAATTCAATATAAAAGTTTTTAAACTTTTTTTTTTGATATGAGAACTTTTAGAAATTGGATTCCTTTCCTTGAAAAATGGGGTTGACATCCTTAATCAATTCATGAGTTGGTCATTTTTCAATTATATGTTTGCTTGTGACCAAGTATATAAAAATAAGCATGAGCATGACATAAATTCAGTAATCTTTGCCAGTGTCTTTTGTGTAGATGTAAGCACATATACATGCTTATTTGTGTATACACAGTCTTGTTTACTGCAGAGCTATTGTGATAAATACCATGATAAAACAACTAATATTAAAATGTATTCATAGTACACGTGAGGGGAAGTCTCCTCTTTGTGTTTTGTGAGTATGAATGAGGAAGCAAAGTCTGGGGAATTTTATAATGAATATGAGAGAGATCCTGCCACAGGTAGTTATTAAAACATCCCCTGAAGTCTTTTATGATAAATGATTGTGTTGGTGTCTGAATCACTGACCTTCCCTGAAGCTGCTGTTTTTTTTTTTTTTTTTAAAGAAATCAGCACTACACCAAGCCATCACTTGTTAAAATTTTAAAAATAAATCTGCACTACTAAGTTTTAATTGTACAGTCACTGTGGTGAACAACTTCAAAAATTTTATAAGTATTACTTATTGTTTCTCTTCTATAATGTAGAAAATATACTATTCGTCACTATCAGGAATAGATAAAATAAATACATTAAAAAACAAAATAATTGTGGAATAAGCAAAATCCATTCTTCATGTGTAAGAAAGAGAAAGGTGACTACTAAGATCCATGTGAAAAGGGGTAGGTTCTTTGTAGACACAGAGATAAACTTTTAAAACTTTAACATTTAGTATAAGAAAATTTGGGGGGGTCGGGCGGTGGCTCAGTGGGTTAAGCGCATGTGGTGCAAAGCATAGGGACCGGCGTAAGGATCCCGGTTCGAGCCCCTGGCTCCCCACCTGCAGGGGAGTCGCTTCACAGGCGGTGAAGCAGGTCTGCAGATGTCTATCTTTCTCTCCCCTTCTTCCCCTCTCTCCATTTCTCTCTGTCCTATCCAACAACGAATTGCGTCAACAAAGGCAATAATAATAACCACAACAAAGCTACAACAAGGGCAACAAAAGGGGGAAAAAAAATGGCCTCCAGGAGCGGTGGATTCATGGTGCAGGCACCGAGCCCAGCAATAACCCTGGAGGAGGAAAAAAAAAAATTAAAAAAAAAAAAAGAAAATTTGGGGTTTGCTTATTACCACTGAGCATTTTTTTCATTTATTTTATTATTATGTTTTGTTATTTTTATTTTTGTTTCTTTATTGGGGGATTGATGGTTTACAATCAGCAGTAAAAGACAGTAGTTTGTACATGTGTAACATTTCTCAGTTTTTCACATAAAAATTCAACCCCCACTAGGTCCTCCTCTGCCATCATGTTCCAGTACCTGAAGCCTCCCCGCATGCCAGTCTTTTACTTAGGTGCAGTACACCAAACCCAGCCCAAGTTCTGCTTTGTGTTTTCTTATTTTCAACTTTAAAAAAATATTATTAACGATTTAATAATGGTCGACAAGATTGTGGGATAAGAGAAGTACAATTCATACAGTTTCCACCACTAGAGTTCTGTATCCCATCCCCTCCCTTGGAAGCTTCCCTATTTTTTATCCTTCTGGGAGCATGGACCAAAGATCTCTGTGGGGCACAGAAGGTGGGATATCTGGCTTCTGTAATTGCTTCTCTGCTGGATATGGGCATTAACAGGTGGATCCATACCCCTAGCCTGTCTCTATCTTTCCCTAGTGGGGTAGGATTGAGCATTTAAAAAAAAAAGGGGGGGGGGAGTCTGGCGGTAGCGCAGCAGGTTAGGCGCATGTGGCGGCGCAAAGCGCAAGGACCAACGTAAGGATACTGGTTCAAGCCCCTGGCTCTCCACCTGCAAGGGAGTCGCTTCACAGGTGGTGAAGCAGGTCTGCAGGTGTCTATCTTTCTCTCCCTCTCTCTGTCTTCCCCTCCTCTCTCCATTTCTCTCTGTCCTATCTAAAAACGTCTACAGCAATAATAACTACAACAATAAAACAACAAGGGCAACAAAAGGGAATAAATAAATAAAAATTATGGGATGATCTCACTCACGGGCAGAAGTTGAAAAACAAGATCAGAAGAGAAAACACAAGTAGAACCTGAACTGGAACAGGCGTATTTCACCAAAGTAAAAGACTCTGGGGTGGGTGGAGGGGAGAAAACAGGTCCAAAATGGATGACAGAGGACCTAGTGGGGGCTGTATTGTTATATGGAAAACTGGAAATGTTATGCATGTACAAAAATATTGTATTTACTGTTGAGGGTAAAACAATTCCTCAATAAAGAAATTTTTAAAAAAGAAATTTTTTTTTCCAAATTCATTTATAGGTATAAGATATTAACCTAAGGAAGAAATTTGTTTGTCTGGAAAAGATTGGTTTAACCCAAAAGAAAATGTAGTCATGAAATTGGTCAAGTCTTTGTAGGAAGCTTTGTTGTGCAACTAAAGGTGCTTATTGACTATATTTCTTTGTATAGTGCAGGGAAGAGACTGAAAGGGAAGACAATGTGAGCATTTTAAAATTTCAGTGCTTTTGGGCTGGATGGCCCACATAGTAAGTACACTTTCCATCATGTGCAAAGACCCACACTGAAGCCCCTGATCCCCACTTGCAGGGGGGGAGTTTCAAGATCAGTGGAACAGTGCTGCAAGTATCCCTTCATCTCTGTTTTTCTTAAAAAGAAAGGAAAAAAAAATGGCTGCTGGGAAAGTGAAATCATCCAGGCATTAAGTCCCAATAATAACCTTGGTGGTTAAATAAAGACATGAATAAAAATTAAACACTTTTCAGGATAAATGGAGATGATATTCTTTAATTCCTGCAGGTACAAATGAAGAATACTTTTTGATCTGTTGAATATTCTGCCTTGTTACCATTAACTCTTTGCCTTTTCCTTTGAAATAATATTTACTTTTAAAAATAAAAATGAGCTAACATTAAATTTTTGATGAGAACATTTATGTTTCTCATTTTGACACCGTGTCAGCACCTTCAGAGTATTACAAAACCAAGACTGGGGATCACAGTTCTGCGCCACTAGGTGAGTCATGGTGATGTGGTTAAAAGCCAGGAGATGGCAATTTTCAAGGTATCACAACAGATAAAAATTGAACCTGCAAGTGTGAGGCCCAGCATTTGATCCCTGACACTGTGCATGTGGTAGACTGTTGCTGTGCTATTCTCTTTGTCTCTCGATCAATAAATCTGAAAAAATAAAACAAACAAAAAATCACAAGCAGTGATTCTACTTAAGTCAGTTTCTACTTATGTTATGTCTCTATGACTTTCATTTTTTTGTTATAATACAACTTGCTACCTATATTGTGTTTCTTCAGCAAAGCACAGGTGAATGGATCAAGTTGTCTTTTCTTAATATCTTTTGGTTAGTGAGGGACTGACAACTCTGGTTGTAAAGGTAGCTTTTGATCAGATCTACATTGTAATAATTTAAAGTATAGTTGAAAGCTATATATTTCTGTGCTTGATGATGTTATTTTATTATTATTATTGTTATTTGATATTTTATTTATTTTAATGAGAGAAACGGTGTCCAGTTCAGACCAGGGCACTGCTCACTCTGGCTTTTGATGGTGCTGGAAATTGAACCTGGGACCTCAGAACCTCAGACATGAAAGTCTTTTGCATAACTATTATGCTGTCTCCCAACCCCAGCAGTTTTTTTTTTTTTTTTTTTGACTTAGTATAAATTAGACTTTTACTTCCACTATAGCAGAGCTCATACCTACTTTATCACCACAGTATCTTCAGTCCTATACCATGGAATGATGAGTGAATGAACAAATGATCCTTTTAAAACATGAGTTCTTACTTCATTGTGAGTCTCCATCTAGTTTTCTGGCAAATTTTATTTAATCTGTATTAATCAGATCTTTTAGTGTGAGAACACAAAGACACAGGGATTTTACATAAGGCTTATTTTTAAATGTATTCTTGAGAGCTTTATAATAGAAGTTCTTTTCAGAATTTTGCTTGTAGAATGATTATGTATTTTTTAAATTCATAAATGAAACCGTTCTGTAGACTTATGGGGAAAAAGACAAGGGGGAAGATTAATGAGCAAAAACAAATTACAGAGAAGCAGGAGGCATCTATCATATGTGGTACTATAGCTTTATTACTAACTGCCAAGATTATTATACTAATAACTTCTTTTTTTATGAAAGGATTTTACTTACTTGAGTTCCCAAATAAATTGTTTTTGTTATTAACGGCAAATAAAATTGATACTTAAAAATTGAGAATGCGTCTTTTGCTTCTAAACCATTTGCACAGTTGTTTCAGAAATTTACAAAATTATAAAAGTACTCTTATTTACAAAAAGAATGATTTTTGAATCACATTTTATCTTTTAAACATAGCCAGGTTTTTCAAAAGTGCTGCATACTTTGCTGCATAGAATTAGAGTTCTGGTGTTTTTTTTTTTTAAAAAAAAAGCACAAAGACCCGCTATGCTTCCAAAATGATATGAAATCTTGGTGATCCCAGGATATGTGTAAGTTTTTTCATGGCTGATTTATATTGAGTAATTGTTTTATAGTGGCATTTTAGCTTGGTAACTTAATATAAATTTAAATGCATTTGTTTTAATAGCATATTTTATCTTTCTTGTCTTATTTTCTAATTGAAGAGAAAGGGCAAAAGCTAAGTTTTTATGGAATATAAATTCACTTGGAGACAGTACTTAAGCATATTAGTCAATTTTTATCAAAAAGATGCACTAAAGTTTTCCTATTATGGTTTTAAGATTATTGATTGGAAAAGAGTTTGAAAATATCTTTTTGCCTCCCTCTCTCCATATATAGCTTTCTTGAAGTTTTTCTAAATTAGATTTTAAATGCCAATTAGGAGGTTGAGTATACTAAAATAAAAGCAAATGCAACCAAAATGGCCTCACCTTATGGCTAGTTAGGCTTTTGAGATAATAAATGGAACCTTTGCTCTAAGCGTGGCTTTGAGAAAGATATTCATCTTAATGAACACATTAATTAGAACCATAACTATTTATAAGATAATTAGAAACGAAGCTTGGTAAACTGAGCTTTTCCTGCAATTAATGGAGGATTAATTACTGGAGGTAATGAAGTGAATTTTTACATGCATTAAGGTGAAGTACAGAGATGAGCAAAGCTTTGTGATAGTTGCATAATTATTTCAGGCTGTTTGAGCATACTCATATGAGATCGTTAATAAGCATCATTGCATCGTTATGTATGCACTTAAAAAGACTTACCACCAAAATGACTGCCTAATTATTTCTAATTGGCAGGACTCTGTGTATTCATTGAGCTGTTTGTAGCCATTTTAAAGTTCATTTAACTATCCTTGGGGCCATGTGATAGATGGAAAAAGCTTCAACTACATGCTGGCCTTGGCTGGCGCCGTTAATCAATTTTGGTGGGCTTCAGTTTAAATGCATTTGCCCATGCAGAGGTCAAAACCTGAAATAGTCCAAGCAAAGTTTTTCTTTTTGAAGCCACTTGACTGTATTCATTAACAATTAGTAAAATAATTGTGTCTGTCACTATATTTGGATTTCCATATGACTTGGTGCTCTTTTATCACTGTCCCTTCTCATTCCATATTTGCTCCACTGGAAACCAAATATTCTTCCAACAAACCCTTTTAGCAACTTCAGTGTAGTGGCATATGTTCCCATATACTACCTTTCTTCATTCATTTGTTAGCTTAAACAGTGTAGTACATTTCAACACAGCCGTCTAGTTTGCTCCTGATTGATTGCTGGTGAAAGTTTCTACCGAAGGATGACATTTTAGGGCTTTTAAGGACATCTCTAAGGAATTCGTCATTAAGCATTAAGAGAGGAAGCAAGAAGTAGTCAAATCGAATTCTGACATTTACCAGAGTTTTGTAGTTGGAAGCATCTATATCTAAGATGTTGAAAGCAATATATAAACATATATATTTTTTCTTGCCCTAGCTCCTCCCCTCCACCAAAAAGGTGTGTGTGTGTGTGTGTGTGTGTGTGTGTGTGTGTGTGTGCGCGCGCGCACACACACACACACGTTACATAACAGGGACAAGCTGTGTAATGTCCACATTTGTTTTCAAGGCTCTTTCTTAAAGTATATTACTAATCCTATGCTTTTATGGAATAAATTTGGGAATGGTTGAATGTCAATTTCAAATGATTTATCTTTGTTTATAATATAATTGATACAAAGTTTTAAAACCTTTTATCAGATTTAATGTGACATCCCATTAGCTAAGCATCTGTAAAGGTTTTCAATGAGCTTGTTGTCTTGTTACACATAATCATAACCATCTGTGGGATGTTGTCAAGGTACATATGCCATTAGAGTGGTTTAAGAAAACAGTGGTGAAGCAAATTGTAGGCTAATAAAATAAAGGTCACTTATACCCCTTTGTTATGAAAAATGTGGTTCTAATCATTTCCTTAATGTTCATGCTTAAGGTTAAAATTATTTATGCAGAATATTTTAAGGTATTGCCAACTTTATTGAAACTAGATGTGTGTATTTAGTTCCCTTAACAGTTTCATTATTCAAGAATTTGGGGGTTTAAATGTCAATCAGACAGCACATATTTCTTAGGAACTGACTTAATTACTGTAGATTTAGATCTATTGTTTCAGTATTTAGAAACAAATGGATTGAACCACTTAATCTCTCAAATCAATCAACTTGTCCCCTGCTAGAATTATGAACTTTTTTCAGTTTTCAATAATGCCTTTATTGTAAGAGAAGGAATCAGAAAACTATTAGATGAATTGTTTGATTAAAATATATAGAATTCTACAAGCTTAGACTATATCTTAAAATAATTTATTTTTGGTTATAGGTTCTAATTTGTGCTTGAAAGTTAGACTAAGTGAAAAACAACAGATGGAATGGGATAGAATTCCCTTTTTACTTAACTAAAATTTACATTCTAAACATTGATCATATTTTCATAATTGTTTGATTTTTTAAAGCTAGAAATTGAAAGTTGGAAGTTGAGTAGTGTGGTAGTACATTTGCCACAATTGTATGATTTTTAAAATTAGTCTAAGGAATTATAGTTGTGAAACTCTTACTGCTAAACTTAAATGAACAAAATGTTGATGATTCCGTTTCAGTAGACCCTTTTTAATATTTTTCATAGGTTTGCTTAGAAGATATTTGTGAAAATGTGATCAGTAATAATTTAGAAAAAACAGAATCTCGTTTCTAATATTAAATTGTTGACTTTAAATTTCCATTGGAAATAGATTGAAAAATGAAGTCTTATGACTTTACAGATATTTATTATTAATTTTTGCTAATTGTAACACTGTGAGGGGGAAAATGCTGTTGTCTGATTCCTACATCAACTTCTTTAAGAACATAGATTTAGTCAAGGCAACAGGACTTGTTCTCATTTGCTGTTTTGGGAATTGTGTGTGGTACATCTGTCAAAAAACTGGTTAGTATTTGGGGAGATAAGAAACTAGTGGCACAGGTGCTTAGTCTTCCTAAACCTACTAACTTATCCATTGTTAAACTTGTGTTGAGTGAATTTATCTTAAACCAACATTTAGCCTACTAGTTAGCCTATTAGACCTGGTACCTGTTTCTGCAAATCAAGTTTTATTAGACCACAGCCACACTCTGGTCGCTAGTGAGACTTCATGGCCCTGTAGATCTTTGTTGACTACTGTTCTAGACAGTTACCCAGACATACTAAAATCGTCAGGTGCCCCAACTCACCCCACCGGCCACTGAGACTAGCTGCTAGCTAAGATTAGATGAAACTTTTTCCAAAGAGTTGTTAAAAAAAGAAAAATGGGGAGTCGGGCGGTAGCGCAGCGGGTTAAGCACACGTGGCTCCAAACCCCAGTACCGGAGTAAGGATCCCGGTTGGAGCCCCCGGCTCCCCACCTGCAAGGGAGTCGCTTCACAGGCAGTAAGCAGGTCTGCAGGTGTCTGTCTTTCTCTCCCCCTCTCTGTCTTCCCCTCCTCTCTCCATTTCTATTTGTCTTATCCAACAACAATGACATCAGTAATAACAGTAATAATAACTACAACAATAAAAAACAAGGGCAACAAAAGGGAAAATAAATAAATATTAAAAAAGAAAGGAAAAAGAAAAATAACTCCAAAAAAGCTTGCTGTTTTCAGCTTCTAAGTTTTGGGAGCCTTATTGTGCAACAAAAATTAATTGATAGACTGAAGTAAAAGCCATGAGATAGGTCACTTTACAGAGTGTGGGCTTTGTCATTCACAAGGCTCTGTGTTTGTACCCTGCCATTATATGGAAGTACCATCATCAACAACAGGGAGCTGGGGGAACCCACAGATGGTGGAGTGGTGCTTTCCTCTCTGTTCTTCTTTCAAATAAAGACTAAAAGATTCAGTCCAGAGAGGCTGCTTACAGTAATATTGAAGGTCCAGCAATTCCTCTTCTGGGGATATATCATAAGGAATCAAACACACTCATCCAAAAAGATCTGTGTATACCCATATTCATAGCAGCACAATGTACAATAGCCAAAACCTGGAAGTGTCCAACAATAGATAAGTGGCTAAGAAAGTTGTGAGATATATATATCTCAGCTGTTTTTTTTTTATTTTTTTATTTTATTTTATTTTTTTTATTGAAGAAAGGATTAATTAACAAAACCATAGGGTAGGAGGGGTACAACTCCACAGAATTCCCGCCACCCAATCTCCATAACCCACCCCCTCCCCTGATTCTGTTAAGAATGGTGACTTTACCTTCTTCTTCTCACCTTAGATGGAGCTTGAAGGAATTGTGTTAAGTGAGACAAGCCAGAAAGGGAAGGATGAATATGGGATCATCTCATTCATGGACAGAAGTTGAGAAATAAGAACAGAATGGAGAGGGCTGGGCAGGGCGGCAGCACACCCAGTTAAGCGCACATAGTACCACATTCAAGGACCTGAGCAAGGACCTGCATTCGAGCTACTGCTTCCCACCTGCAGCAAGGATACTTTGCAAGCAGTGAAGCAGATCTGCAGTTGTCTGTCTTTCTCTCTCCCTATCTATCTACCCATGCCTCTCAATTTCTCTCTGTCCTATTGGATTAAATAGAAAAAGAAAAGAACAGGAAAAAATGGCCAGCACCAAGCCCTGGAGGAAAAAAGAACAGAAGGGGAAACACAAAGTAGAACTTGGACTGGGCTTGGTGTACTGCACCGAAGTAAAGGATTAGGTTCTGCGTGGGCTTTCAGTTTCTGGTACATTATGGTGGAGGAAGACCAAGGCTGGGGGTGAGAGAGAGCGTTTTGTAGGAAACTGAGAAACTTTACCCATGTATCAATAACTGTATTTACTATAAACCATTTATCTCCAATAAAAAATAATGTTGATGGTCCTGTGTTCATCACCCTACATAACAAAAGGGGAAAAAAAGTATGTCTGAAATATATCTGTAATTTTGTTTTTTTTTAAATGAATGTGAATGTATTTTTTAAAGATTTTATTTATTTATTAATGAGAAACATAGGAGGATAGAGAAAGAACCAGCCATCACCCTGGTACATGTGCTTCCAGGGATCAAACTCAGGATCAGACTCATGCTTGAGAGTCCAGTGCTTTATCCACTGTGCCACCTCCTGGACCACATATCTGTAGTTTTTTCCCTGTGATTTGTTTTATCACTCTGACTTTAGTATTCACACTAAAACATCTCAGTGATTTTCATTATTTTTACTTATGTGTCTTATAAGACTTTGGAAGAATTTTTTTTCACAAATTTTTATTAAAATGATAGAGATGACCAATAAAGATTTATTTTAATTATTAACTATCCACTTTTGTTACATTATTTGTAATCTTTATTATAATTGTTTTGTAGATGGTGCTACATTATCTAGATAATAGCCACATCTAGTTTCTTGACTATACAACTTAGAACTAGTATATTTATTGTATGGTGGAGGATATACCAAGTTGTTAACATTGCTCAGACATTTTGGAGTCCTTTATTGGGTTTCCTGTATAATTAACTCGAACATTTGAATGTGCATATTAAGTAAATAGGGGCTGGGCATTGTCGCACCTGATTTACCCTTACAGGGTACCATTTGTAAGGACTGAGGTTCAAGCCTCCAGTCCCCAGTAGGGGACAAGCTTCATGAGCTGTGAAGCAGTGCTGCAGGTATATCTGTTCCCCTCCTCTCCTCCCTTTAGTTTCTCTCTGTCCTATCAAACATAAGGAAAATAAAGAAGGCAAAACAAACAAAAAAACCTTCCCTAATGTAAAAGTTCTTTTCACATATTTTTCTGTTTCACTTGCCTTTTGTTTGAGAAAACTTAAAATTATGTAGTCTGCAGCACCAGGTAATTTTCATGGTTTACATAATGGATGGGATGGGTTTATTCCTTCTGTAGAAACTCTGATAGTCTTTGTTCTGGTTTGGCTTTTCTAGGAGAGTCTTACTTTCCCGCCTCCAGCGCCCTGTATGAGGGGATTAATGGATTACCTCAAGGTTGCTGGGACATGGATACAGTTTCTCATCCCCCTGCGATAGGTGTCTGCAAAACACTGTCACCCCAGCTTGGATCCTTTTCCACCCTCATTCACCAGGAACGCAATGCTCCTTACCTCCCTCTCTTCCTCTTCCTCTTCCTCTCCAGAGTCCTTTGCTTTGGTATAATGCATCAAACCCAGTCCAAATTTAATTTTGTGTTTTTTCTTTTCTGTCCTTGTTCTTAAATTCCATCTGCTTTTATCTTCATTTGGGTTGTTTGTTATCCTATAGGGGCTCTGTGCCTGGAGTAGACACACACACACACACACACACACACACACACACACACACACACCCTCTGTTACCAGGTAATTGCCTTCAAAAGCTGCTAGAAAAAGAATATTATGGAGTATTGTTGGAATATATACAGTTTATTTGTTTACTTTAAAGCCCACCCCTTACATCTGGACTCATATATACATTGACCTTCTCTGGAATTGATCTTAGTGATCACCTTTTGGCATGTGGCCTATATTTAAGAGAAGTTATTTCCAATTTCACTGTGAAACTCATTAGGAAGGTTATTTTAAAAATAGGGTCAGGGTCAAGGATAGTTGTATCTAATTTGATAAACTGGTTTGTTTTTATTTGATGAATATTATAATCTTAATTTAGGATAGCTATTAGAAAGTTTGAAGCCACAATTTGGACTATTTGAGTAAACATAGAGCCTTATTTACTGTTTTCTATATCAGTTTCTTTTATAGTTCCCCCCTCTTGTTTTTCTTTGTTTCTTTAACAATTTTACTCCACCCTCCCCACACACAAATTGGGACAATGTTTAAGGGCATATATAAGGTAGTGCACAGCTTTTCTGGTACCTGACAAGATAGAATAAGTCAGCTTATCTCTCCCTTTAATAACAGTTGAACACTGGACAAAATTCTGAAAGCAACTTACAGAAGATGTGGAAATAACAGATGGTAGATTAGAGAAGTTAGTCAAAACCTGAAGAGGTGACCCATATGACTTTTATTTCCTTTTTGTCATTACAGATTTGATCTGGGAAGTTCCCTTTGTAGAATTGTTATGTGGACAGGGGCAGCCAAAAAGCTCTTAGAAAAACTTCTTACTCTGACTAGACAAGGAATCAAAGACCCTAAGAGCTAGAGAGTATTAAATCGGAGTCCTTGCTTTTGTTAGTTCTTTTCTCTTTTTTCTCTCTTGGCACTACCCCGAGGGCAACTGCAGATATATGGTGTATGATTCTGTTACTTTTCTCACTCCTTTGTCTTAGAGACATTTCATTCATACACAGCTGTGTGGTGGGAGCAGAGGCAACAAAACACCATTTTTCTTGTCAGAGGACTGGAATATAAACTCTCAAAAACTGGGGGGATATGGCACTAGTCCACGGAAGAGCCTAAGAGAGAGATTCCCCTCCAGTTCTGTAAACAGCTGTCCCAGGCCTGGGCTCACCTGAGCTGTGCATGTGCAGACAGAGCAACAGAGCAAAGACTCTGAGAACTGAACTGACATTGAACCACTGCCCACAGAAAATGAAGCAGGACTTTTGATCTAAATCCACCCAGGTTAGTTGCCTGCTAAAACAACAAAGTCCACATTCCACAGAGGATTGTAACAGGACCCAGAGTCTTGCAATATAATATTCAAAATGGTCAGGACATAAGCCAAAAGTACTCAACATACAAAGAAGGGGAGGGGACGGGAGGGGGGAGTGACCAGTAATTTAAGGGAAAAGACGACCAACAGATGTCAACTCTAAAATGAACCAAATGTTGGAATTAAAGTCAGATGAAGACTTTAAAATAGGATTACAACTATCAATAGTACTGTGAGGTAAGCCTTCTGAAATGAATAGAAAGAAGGAACTTTCTCAACAGAGAAATATCAACAGAGAAGCAAATGGAAATTTTAGAACTGAATGGCTCAGTTTTAGAATGGAGATAACAAAAGTATCAGTGAACCTGAAGATAGATAAAATACTGCTTGAAGTATAATGAGGAAAAATCAGGAACATATGAAGCAGTAACAAAATATCAAACAGGCATAGAATGATAGTCTTAATAGTGTGAAAAGAAAGTTAGAAAATATATTTGAAACAGTAATGGTCAACATTTCCTCCAAATTTAGTAATATACATACATTTAAAAGTATTTTCACTTATTGGATAGAGATAGAGAAATTGAGAGCAGGTGGGGCACGGAGAGCGAGAGAGAGACTTGCAGCACTGATTCACTGCTTGTGAAACTTCCCTGCTGCAGGTGGGGACTGGGGGTTTCATTATAACAAGTAGGTACGCTACCGCTACCACCCCGGTGCCCAACATACAATTTTGAATTAAGGACCTCAGTGAGTTCCAAACAAGATAACTCTTAAAAGAAAAGCTCCTCTGCTAGTCATATAATAATGAAACTTCTAAAACATGAGGAGGAAAATTGTTTACTGTTCATAATTTTAATGTGGAATGAACTATTTTTTTTAGTAATTTTTTTTTAGTAATTACTTTGTCACTCAAATATACATTAATATATTTCCTTGTACTTAATTGGGAAAATGAGCAATGAGGACAATAGTAATTTTTCATGTGCAGTTATACAGAGAATTATTTTAAGGAAGCAATTTATTACATATGAAAGAATAGATTGACAGAGGGAGGGTGGGCATGAGAAAAGCCGAAGCACCACTCTGGAACATGCTTTGTGTGGTGGTCAAACGGAGAGCCTCAGGCATCTAAGTCTACCCCTTAAGATACTTCCCCAGCTCTGGGGACTTTTCTGTGCAGAACTTGTAAAAGAACAGCTTTCATAAATTGAGTGAGATATTAAATGAAAACTAATAAGAGTAGTACATCTCCAAATTTATTCAATTAGCCTGGTTTTCACTTTAGTTGACCATGTATAAGGGTTAATTAGCATTAATTTACTCACATTATAACTCAGGGAATGTGTTTTGGGGCCATTGAAAGATTTCTGAAATTAAATACAGGTTTCCACAGGTCATCATTTTATCAGATGCTTAACCTATCTTCTATTTAATGTATATATATATATTTATTTTAATAAGAAATACAGAGAAGGGGGTGGGGACACCAGAGAACTGCTCAGCTGTAGTTGTGGTACTAGGGAGTGAACCCGGGACCTCAGAGCCTCAGGCATGAAAGTCTTTTGCATAACCATTAAGCTATCTCCTCAGTCCTAATCTATGTCCTTACATTAGAAATAATTAAGAGACCCAGTGGTGGTACACACATTACCAAAAAAGAAAAAATGAGAGAGGGAGAGAGGTTGCTGGGTGTGGTAGAATCATTGTGCAGGCACCGAGCCCCAAAGATAATCCTGGTAGCAATTAAAAAAAAGAGAGAAGAATGGGCCCGGGTGGTGGCACATCTGGTTAAGTGCACATATCACAGTGCACGAGGATCCACGAGGATCTGGTCCCCACCGGCAGGAGGAAACTTCATGAGTGGTGAAGCTGAGTTGCAAGTGTCTCTGTCTCTTTCCCTCTCTATCTCCCCATCTTTCAATTTCTCAGCTCTATCCAATAATAAATAAATAAATAAATAAATAAATAAAATAAAAAGAAAGAAGGCTGGAGAGACAGCATAATAGTTGTGCAAAAGACTTTCATACCTGAGGCTCTGCTCCCAGCCTGGGTTCAGTCACCAGCACCACTGTAAGCCAGTGCTGAGCAGTGCTCTGGTCTTGCTCTCTGTCTTTCTCTTTGTATCCATCTCTCATTAAGATAAAATAAATAAAATATTAAAAATAAGTAAATATAAAACCATAAAAGAAAAAAGAAATAGTGGTTTTACCTGGAAGCAACCCAGGTGTCCAACAACAGATGAGTGGCTGAGCAAGTTGTGGTATGTATATTCACAATGAAATACTACTCAGCTATAAAAAATGGTGACTTCACCATTTTCAGCCGATCTTGGATGGACCTTGAAAAATTCATGTTACGTGAAATAAGTCAGAAACAGAAGGATGAATATGGGATGATTTCACTCTCAGGTAGAAGTTGAAAAATCAGATAGGAAGAGAAAACACAAGTAGAAACTGAACTGGAATTGGCGTATTGCACCAAAGTAAAAGACTCTGGGCTGGGTGGGTGGGGGAGAATACAGGTCCAAAAAAGATTACAGAGGACCTAGTGGGGACTCTATTGTTATATGGAAAACTGGGAATTGTTATGCATGTACTTACTGTTGAATGTAAAACATTAATTCCTCAATAAAGAAAAAAAAAGAAATAGTGATTTTTAACTTTCAAGTTTTTAACTTGAAATTTATTATTTAACTCTTTAACATTTAAATATATATATGGTAGGTGGGAAGAGACATATATAATTTGCTAATGACTTGAGTATTTGTTTATTTAATAGAGACAGAACTGAGTAGGGAGGGTGAAATAGAGAGGGAAAGAGAAAGACACCTACAGTCTCATTTTACCACTCGTGAAGCTTTTTCTCTGCAAGTGGTGACCAGGGACTTGAACCTGGGTCTTTGCACACTGTAATGTGTGCATTTAACCAGGTATATCACCACCACCTGACTTCAAATTTTCTTAGTTGTACAGAATCTGGTGCTTAAAAAAAGAAACACATGTTTCACAGTAAGCATTAATTTTAAATATTTCTTAATAAGGCAGTGTATATATTTTCTATATTTAAACTTCAGTGGCACTTTAAGACTAACTCAAGTCTTACATTTTCTAAACAACATATAACCACTATGTTTGCTCCCTACTCAGATTTTATTTATGTCTATATCATTGAATATACGTTAAGAATTCATTGAGATGCACATGGCGCAGAAGGATCCCAGTTCGAGCGCGCCTGGCTCCCTACTTGCAGTGGGGTCGCTTCATAAGCAGTGAAGCAGGTCTGCAGGTGTCTGTCTCCCTGTCTCGATTTCTCTCTGTTCTATCCAACAATAGTAATGACAACAACACTAATAAGAGCAACAAGGGTAACAACAAGGGCAACAAAATGGGAAAAATGGCCTCAAGAAGCAGTGGATTCCTAGTGCAGGCATCGAGCCCCAGCAATAACCCTGGAGGCAAAAAAAAAAAAAAGATTAACCAAGAAAGTTAATTATGAGTTTACTGTATGAAGCAGCAGTTCCAAGGGGAATGAAAATTCATAACACACACACACACACACACACACACACACACACACACACACAAAGATTTGCACATGATGTTCTCAGTGGCAGTATTTAAAACAACCGAAGTGCTTACCAGTTGATGAATGAATAAAACAAAAATGTGGTATCTCCTGAAATGAAAAAAAAATCTTATGGATATGTTCTGTGACTTGGTTGGACCTCAAAAACATCCCGAATGAAAGGAGAGATTGCATCCTGTCGGATTCCTCTTCTCTTAAAGGAGAAAAGCAACAGCAACACCTCAGAAAAGGAGAGCACGAGTCAGCAGAATAGTTCACCTGAACAGTGCCCTCACTGTACCTGTGATGTAGCACGAGTCAGCAGAATAGTTCACCTGAACAGTGCCCTCACTGTACCTGTGATGTAGCACGAGTCAGCAGAATAGTTCACCTGAACAGTGCCCTCACTGTACCTGTGATGTATTGGAGGAAGCTTGCTTTAGGGCTTTTTTGGTGCATGTGTGTGTGTCCCCTTGTGTCTGTCCATCCCTGTGCCCATCCCTGTATGTGTCCCCAATCCCTGGTTTATATCTAAAAAAGTCAGCATGAAGCAGTAAACTCTGATGACAACAAGAAAGAATGGAAAATCTGTGTGGACAGAAAAGAGATTAGATCACTCTCAGGCAGAAGCTGAAAAACAAGATCAGAAAAGAAAACACAAGTAGAACCTGAACTGGAACTGGCGCATCGCACCCAAGTAAAAGACTCTGGGCTGGGTGGGTGGGGAGAATACAGGTCCATGAAGGATGATAAATGACATAGTGGGGGTTCTATTGTTAAATGGGAAACTGGGGAATGTTATGCATGTACAAACTATTGTATTTACTGTTGAATTTAAAACATTAAAAAATAATAATAAATAAAAATAAATTTAAAAAAAGAAAGAAAAGAGATTAGAGATTTCCTGAAGTTGGTAGGAGTTGAGGACTAATAAGAAGTGAACATAAGGGATTTTGGGGGGGAGTGATGAGAATATTGTTAAACTGATCATAATGGTGGTTAGACAGGTTGATAAACTTACTAAAATGTCATTGAATGTGCACATAAACTGGGTGACTTTTTAAAATATGTCTCTGAAGATCTTTAAAAGAGAAGCAAGAATGTGGACTAATATATTTTAATCTCACCACTGGCATTGTAGCCATATTAAGACCTACTTTTAACTTTTTGATTGATGCCCAATGAGTAGTTGATTGAATTTTTAATTAGTTGAACTTTCAGAATTAAACTCTGGAAAATATTCCAGAGTAATGAGGACCAAACCAATAAGCAACATATATGAAGTTTATTTATTTGCTTAATTTTTTTTTTTACTCATATTAGATAATGGGTAAAAACACAGAAGTCATAAGTACTTAGCTTAATGATTTATCATGAAAAGGACATATCTGTGTAAATGTTACTGGAAGTAAGAAATAGAATATCAGGAATGAGGGACTGGGTAGTGGTACATCCCGTTGAACACGCAGTATCACCACACTTCAAGCATAGAGTTTTAACTTACAAGGTGAGGGCAGGTGTCTTTCATCTTTTCTCATTCTCTGTCTCCTCTCCTCTCCAGTTTCTCTCTCTGCCCTATCAAATAAAAAGGGGGAAGGGAGAAAAATGGCTCCTGGGAGCGATACGTTTGTAGTTCGCTCAGTCCCAGTGATAATGCTGGTGCTAAAATTGAGTTAAAATTTAAAAAAGAATGCCCTGGACAGATTGGACAGGCACCTCAGCGATATAAGGCATATTTTTGCACACACGAGATGTAGTTCTATCCCCATACTGCTTAAAAAGAACAAAAGCAAGGAGCATACCTTATGTGGCAGAGTAGTACCCTGCTCACATACTTAATGATTTTTTAAAAAGAATCTTCTTGAATCCCTGTTCATTCTCTTCATAATGATTGCTATCTTTCAATTCCTCAGATGTGTAGAGAATATCCAAAGAAATACACTAAAATTTATTTATATCAGGGCACTGCTCAGCTCTTGTTTATTGTGGTACCTGGGATTGAACCAAGGACTTCCAGTGCCTCAGGAATGAAAGTCTACTCTGCTACCTGTGGTAGCATCTCCCTACACACAGCATCACATTTCAAGCATCAGGTTTCCACTTGCAGAGGGGAAGGCAGGTGTCTTTTATCTCTCTCTCCACAGTTTCTCCCCGTGTCCTATCAAATAAAAGGGGGGAGGTGGTGGCGCACCTGATTGAGTGCATATGTTACAATGCCCAAGGATCTGGGTTCGAGCCCCTGGTCCTCACCTGCAGAGGGAATGCTTTGCGAGTGGTAAAGCAATACTGCAGGTGTCTTTCTTTCTCTTTTCCTCGTTATCTTCCCCTACCCTTTGGCTTCTGGCTTTCTCTATCCAATAAATAAAGATTAAAAAAGGGTGTGTGTGTGTGTGAAAAATTGCTGCTGGAAGCTGTACATTTCTATTTTTTTTATTATTTAAAAAAATATTTCCTTTTTGTTGCCCTTGTTTTTATTGTTGTAGTTATTGTTGTTATTGATGTTGTCGTTGTTGGATAGGACAGAGAAAAATGGAGAGAGGAGGGGAAGACAGAGAAGGACTAGAGAGACACCTGCAGACCTGCTTCACTGCCTGTGAAGCAACTCCCCTGCAGGTGGGGAGCCGGGGGCTCAAACCCGGATCGCGGGATCCTTGGGCCGGTCCTCACACTTTGCGCCACTTGCGCCTAACCCGCTGTGCTACTGCCCAACTCCTGGGGAATTAATGTTTTACATTCGACAGTAAATACATTAGTTTGTACATGCATCACATTTCTCAGTTTTCCATATAACATTACAAACCCCACTAGGTCCTCTGTCATCCTTTTTGGATCTGTATTCTCCCCCCCTCCATCATCAGTTATTTTTAACAGTGTTGGTGTACATGCAGTAGTATTTGGAATTCATTTTGCTTCCCTATTAAGTAATGAAGTTGTGCACATTTTCACGTATTCATTGACCACTTAGATCTTCTCTGTATGAAATGTCCTTTTGGCTTCAATTTTTGATTTTTTGTCTTTTATTTTTATATTTTTGGCTTGTTAATGACTTGTAGTAGAGGTTTTAACAATTCTTAAAACTTAATTATGATTGATATATGTTGATCCCCATGACCAGCTCCTTCCCATCTTCTGGTCCTCCTTGCCTCTGGTAACCAATCTGTCCTGTGTTTCCATGATTCAAATTAAGTTTTGTCAGGATGGTGTCATGGTAACATCTGCAACTTGGTGGCTGAAAAATAGTATGATATAAAGCAGGACAAATTACTTACTAAGTAAGTATAGAGCAGATGGAACTAAGGGTCTTCATGTGGGAAGAAGGCAGGAAGTCTGTTTTAGGTATATTCCAAAGGGTCCATGACTTTTAATAGTTTTGCCTGAGCCCTATAGCTAACATGCAGGTAGGCTAACAGTATTGTCTGGGAAGATGGTGTCAGAGTTGGGAATAGGACTAGAGAGTGGACTTAGCAGAGAGTAGCTTCCAAATATAAAGGAAAGTAACTGTAAACTCCATTGATCTGACCTAGGGCCCATGTCTACTCATATTTAGTATAGGAGCCTGTGCGACCTCTGCAGCCCTCTCAGTCTGAGCTCGAAGTCCATGCTCACAGCTAGAAACATTCTAGGCTGCACTCATTTCAAGACCAGTCTTCCTCAAGTGGCAGAGTAGGTTGACCAAGCCTCCCTTTGGAGAGTGGGGCAGCCCTTACTATTGCTACTCTACAGTGAGAACAAGGTCCTGCAAAAGTCCATAAGAGGGCTTGTGATGATGTTCCTGATGCAAGTGACCATTGTTAGTCGAGAGAGAAATCTATTAGAGGTCTAGGCCCATCATATCTATGTGGGAATCCCAGGATTCCCTAACTAGAGCCCAAGATGATGGAGTAGCTTGGTAGTGATCAAAGGGCCACCATTAAAGTGCCAGTTTCTTGCCCAAATCCAGCTTTTGTAGTCTTTACTTTATCTGACAAGGTTAATACTCTGGAAAACAAAACTTTAAAAGTGAGACAAAAAATCTTCTTCTAGCGTTTGCCCTTCTTCCGTAGCCAGTCAACAGTGTCAGGTTGAGCCTGATGTAAAGTTTCGAGACCTCCTTTGAATCTGGAGAGGTGGCAGTCGTTGACTATGTGGGTCATAGTCTGTCTGGAGCCGCAGGGGCAGTTCGGGTCGTCTCTGGCTCCCCAGCGATGGAACATAGCGGCGCACTGGCCATGGCCTGTTCGATAGCGATTGAGGAGGGCCCAATCATAACGTGCTAGGTCAAAGCCGGGTTGACGCTTGCAGGGGTCTGTGATGAGGTGTTTGTTCTTGACCTCAGCTGACTGCCAACTCTGTTTCCAAGAGTCTGGAACAGAGAAGTTCACAAAAAATAATACTGTTATACACACACACACACACACACACACACACACACACACACACACTAAACAATGTTTTGTTTCTAATTTTTTTAAATTACATATAAAAGTGAAATTATATATATATTTATTCCCCTCTGTTTGACTTGTTTGATTTTGCCTAATACCCTTGAGGTCCATTCATGTTGTTTCAAATGACTAGAATTCATTGTTTTTCATCGCCAAGTAATGTTATGTTACATACACATCCTTATCTCTCTTTTCTGTTCTTTCCTCAACGGATATTTAGGCTGTTTCCGTCTCTAGGTTGTAAGTAACGATGGGATGAATGTAGAGGTGCACATATCTTGTGAGTTAGTGTTTTAATTTTCTTTACTTAAGAACCTGGGGGGGGGTCATTTGTCACTTCTATATTTATTTATTTATTTATTGGCTAGAGACAGAGAAATTGAGAGGGAAGGAGGAGTTAGGGGAGATAAACACAAGCAGCATTACCTACACCTGCAGCATTGCTTCACTTGTGAAACTACCCTACAGGTGGGGTCCATATGCTTGATTCTAGATTCTTGTACATTGTAGCATGTACTCTCTGCTGGGTGCCTACAGCCTGACCCTCTATGTTTAATTTTGGGGTGAACTTCCACACTGTTTTTTATAATCACCACACTTATTTATTCCCACGAACAGTGCATAAGAATTTTTTCCTCTGCAACTTTGCCAGCACTTGTTATGTCTTACCTTTTTAGGAATAGCCATTCTAACAGGTGTAAGGTCATATCTAATTATGGTTCAATTAGCATTTCCCTGATGATTAGTGATGCTGATCATATTTGCATGTACCTGTTAACTATCTGTATATCTTCTTTGGACAGGTATCTTTTCAGGTCTCTAGCCCATTTTTTCTTTTAAATTTATTTATTTATTCCCATTTGTTGTCCTTGCTGCTTTTCATTGTTGTCGTCGTCATTGTTGGATAGGACAGAGAGAAATGGAGAGAGGAGGAGCAAAAGATAGACACCTGGAGACCTGCTTTACCACTTGTGAAGTGACTCCCCTGCAGGTGGGGAGCTCGGGGCTCGAACAGGGATCCTTACTCTGGTCCTTGCGCTTTGCGCCACCTATGCTTAGCCCGCTGCGCTACCGCCCGACTCCCCCCATTTTTTAAAAAACATTTTTTTTAAATTGATTTTCCTTTTTTGTTGTTATTGCCCTTGTTTTTTATCATTGTTGTGGTTATTATCCAGTCCATTTTTAACCAGATTTTCGTTCTCTTTCTCACTATTGAGTTATAGAAGCATTTAAAATGCATATATACATATGGATATATGCATATATATATGTGTATGTATATATATATGCTCATACATATATACACAGTTTAGATATTAATCCTTTATCAAATCTTTGATTTGCAGATACGTTCTCCTATTCTGTAGGTTGCCTTCTCATTTTGCTGTTGACTTCCTTTTGCTGTGCAGAAGTTTTTCTTTCTGGTGTAGTTCCACTTGTTGATTTTTATTTTTGTTACATTTGCATTCGAAGCCAGATACAAAAGTTTCAGCAACCAGAATGGTGTCAAGGAAATTATCTCCTATGTTTCCTTCTAGGAGTTGTATGGTTTTAGCTCTTATATTCAAGTGTTTAAGCCATTTTAAATTCTGTGTATGGTATAAGTAGTGGTCTAGTCAGTGTTTTGCAAGTGGCTGACCTAGTACTATTTAAGAGATTGACTTTTCCCTGTTGTATGTTCTTGGCTTCTATGTTGTTTGGCCATGACATATGTAGATTTATTTCTAGACTGTTTTCTGTTCCATTGGTTTTCATGGGAGTTCAGAATGTTTTGTGGTTTCATACAAAGTTTAAGGTTGTTTTTTTTATCTCTGTGATTGATATCATTTGTATCATGACATGGTATGATACATTGAATTGCATTGAATCTGTTGATTTTTTAATGTAGTGTGAACATTTAACATTAACATTTCTTCTAATCCATGAACGTGTCATGTATTTTTATTTATTTTTGTCTTCCATCGTTTCTTTATCAGCAACTTACAGTTTTTACTGCAGAGGTGTTTCGTGTTCTTAAGTAAATTTAATCCTAATTATTTTCCTGTTTTTAATGCAGTCATAAATGGGACTCTTTAAATATTTATTTTTACAAGAGAGAGACACTAGAGCAGCAGGCATCTCTGGCATAAATTGTCCTAAGTATCACACCTGGGAAGGACTTCATGATGTAAGGCTTGTACGCTGCCACTGAGGGCATTGTGTTCTTAATTTCTCTTTCTGATATTTTATTATTAGTATATGGAAATGAACTTTCAAGTTTTTAACAATTTTTAAGTGGTTATAAGATTTTCTGTTTACAGTATGTCATTTACAAATAGTAACAGTTTTTGCTTCTTCCTTTTTAATTTAGATGCTCTTTTGTTTCTTTTTCTTGACTGATTACTCCTGCTGGGGTCACCAATATCCAACACTATACAAGTGACAGAAATGGGAAATCTTGTTTCTTTCCTGTAATTACAGGAAAATTTTTGAGCTTTTCTTTGATATTAATTGTGGACTAGTGTATGGCCCCATTGAGGTCTTTCTACCCACTTTGTTGGTAGTTACATCATTAATGTATAAAACCCACTTGGTCATGGTATGATCCTTTTCTAGTATTGTTTTGTGTGATTTATATATTGTTGAGGTTGTGCTTTTTAATTTACTTTTTATTTACTTATTTTCCCTTATCTTGCCCTGTTTTTTATTATTGTTGTTGTTGATGTCGTCGTCGTTAGATGGCAAAGAGAGAAATGGAGAGAGGAAGGGAAGACAGAGATGGGGAGAGAAAGACACCTGCAGACCTGCTTCACCACCTATGAAGCTACTCCCCTGTAGGTGGGGATACAGGGGCTCAACCTGGATCCTTATGCCGCTCCTTGCGCTTTGCACCACGTGTGCTTAACGTGTCACGCTACTGCCCGACTCCCGAGGTTGTGTGTTTTTTTTTTCCCTTATCTATTTTAACTAGAGGCAGTGGCTTGTCTTTTTTTTTTTTCTTCCCTCGTGATTTTTTGCTTAGTTTTAATATCAAGGTAATGTTACTCTAATAAAAATACTTTCCTTCTCTCATCTTATTTTGAAAGTTGTAGAAGAATTGCTATTCTTTGGAAATGTGGTAGAATTTGCCAATCAACTTCCATAGTCCTATATTTCGTACTTTTTTGATTGGAGATTTTTGATTACATGTTCAATCTCTATTAGTAATTATCTGTTCAGATTTTGTTTTCTTCATGATTCATTTTGTTGTGAGGTATGTTTCTAGGAATTGACATTTTCCTTCTAGAATTTTCAATTTGTTTGGTACTTACGTGTAATAGTTTCTTATGACCTTTATATTTTTGTGATACCTGTTGTAATATCTTTTATTTTATGTATTTGAGATTTAATTACTCTGACTAGCTCATGATAGTGTGTTGCTTTGCCAAGTGTACCATCCATTGATATTTTGGTGCTCTGGTCTCTCTCTCTCTGCCTCTCTGTCTTTATTATAAAAAAAGAAAAAAATAGAACTGCTTTTACTGTTTTTCTGGTCTCCACTTAGCTAATCTCGGTCTTATCACTGCTATTTTCTTTTCTTTTTTTTATGAGTAATTTTTTTAATATTTATTTTTTGTTGTTGCCCTTGTTTCCATTGTTGTAGTTATTATTGTTGCTGATGTCGTCATTGTTGGATAGGACAGAGAAAAATGGAGAGAGGAGGGGAAGACACAGGGGGAGAGAAAGATAGACACCTGCAGACCTGCTTCACCGCCTGTGAAGCTACTCCCCTGCAGGTGGGGAGCCGGGGGCTCGAACCTGGATCCTTAGGCCAGTACTTTCACTTTGTGCCACATGCGCTTAACCTGCTGTGCTACTGCTCGACTCCCATCATTGCTATTTTCTTCCTTCTATTACTTCAATTGTTTTTCTTTGAATTATATTGATTTTTTAAAAAAACATTTATTTATTTACTCCCCTTTGTTGCCCTTGTCTTATTGTTGTAGTTATTGCTGTCATTATTGTTGGATAGGATGGAGAGAAATGGAGAGAGGAGTGGAAGACACAGGGAGGGAGAGAAAGACACTTGCAGACCTGCTTCACCACTTGTCCAGCGGCCCCCATGCAGGTGGGGAGCCAGGAGCTGGAACCAGGATCCTTATGCCAGTCCTTGCTTTTGTGCCCCCTGTGCTTAACCCGCTGTGCTACTGCCCGACTCCCAGGATATTGATTTTTAAATGCTAATTTTGTTTTACTACCTTGCTGTATTCTTTGAGTTGAGTTGTTACATTGCTAAGTTCTTTATAAAACTTAGGATTAACTTCTGTGTTTTTCTCTATTTTCCAAGTATTATATGTACATGTAGAAGTAGTTTCATCTCTAATTTTATTCCTATTATTGTTTTACTTAGTCTAATTACATTGGTTAGTACTTCCAGGATAATTCATTGTAAGTATTTTTAATCATTTATGTATATTGGCATGCAAGTATAAGAAATAAAACAGAGAGGTTCCAAGGAACTCTGTGAATCCTTTCACATTTTCCTCTGTGGCAATATCTATCAAATTTGTGGCATCATATCACCAACAGAAACTGACATTGATACAGTCAAGGTAGAAAAATGTTGCCATGTGGGCCAGGAGGTAGCCCAGCAGGTTAAGCGCACATGGCGGGAAGCACCAAGGACCAGAGTAAGGATCCCAGTTCGAGCCCCCGGCTCCCCATCTGCATGGGGGTTGCCTCACAAGCAGTGAAGCAGGTCTGCAGGTGTCTATCGTTCTCTCCCCCTCTTTGTCTCCCCCACTCTTGATTTCTCTCTGTCCTATCTACCACCACCACCACCAACAATGGCAACAATAACAACAACAAGGGTAATAATAACGTCAAGGGTAACAAAATGGGAAAAATGGCCTCCAGGAGCAGTGGATTTGTAGTAGAGGCGCTGAGCCCCAGCAATAACCCTGGAGGCAAAAAAAAAAATGTTGCCCCATAAATCTGCCTTCTTCATTTATAGCGACTTCTATTTCCTCCTCTTTTGTATACCTTTTTTTCCCCTTTCCCCTGGTGCACTGAGGTTTCATACCTATGTCATTACACTCTTCATGGAAAAATCCTTTTCCCCCCTTTCTTTTAATTTCAGATATAAATAGGTACCAGGAGTGGAGGATTGGGGTAGAATGAGAGACGCCTCAGCACCATGGCTCAAATCTGGGTTCTTCCACATGATGAGTGATCATGTCTGAGCTAGACGACCAATGAAAACCATTTAAAGGGACAGCAAGGTAGCTTATCTTGGAAGTACATGCTTTGCCGTGCGTGTGTTCCATATTTGAGTCGAGCCTCACCACACTACTGGAAACTTTGGTGCTGTGGTTTCTTTCCCTCACTTCCCCTGTTTCTGTCTCTCTCTCTTTCTATCCACAAATATAAGTTTAGAATGGTGAGGCCATGGGAATGAAAAAAAGCAACAACAACAACAAAACAGGGTGGGAGTCAGAATCTCAGTTCTTTATTGAGATTCATTAAATGTTAATTCAGTCAGTGAGGACAAGGAAGCAGAAGGAATTGGGTAAATATGCAGTAGGTCATCCCAATCAGTATTTAACAGGGTTTAATGATAGAACTTAATGTAAGAATAACACACAGGCAGAGATTTGAAGGAGATGAGAGAATGTAAGATTTTATCTTCGGAGCAGTGTTAAGGCAGTGGGAGAGCCAGTGCAAAACAGTAAGGCAGGAGTATGTCTGGTGTGTGTCTGTCTTCTGACTTAATCTAAGTTCATCACAGATCATCCATAGACCTCATAAAATTAGTCTTATCACTGACACTTAACACTAATTCTAAATGTCTTTTCTTAGGTTTGGAAGGAAACTCCCCAACTAAGACTCATATTGGCTTGTCAGTAGGCTTGAGATGACAATGTTTTAAATCTCTATATAATTAAACTTTTTTTTTTTTTTTTTTTTTTTTTTGGTGTTCTGTTCTGGACTCTCAGTTCCTGAGGCCTTAAAATGAGTACTCATGAGTACTTAAGAGTTTCCACAAACTCCCAAAGTTAATGCTCTAGGTTAAATGTTGGTGGTAAATAATTTATGTGAGACTGTTTTTTGTGTGTGTGTGTGTGTATTTAAACTTTTTTCCCCAGATAAAATTAAATTTTGAATTAATTATTTTTTTATTGCCATCTGGGTTATGGCTTGTGTTTGGTGTCTCCATGACAAGTCCGTTGCTCCTAGAAGAGGCTAACTTTTTTTTAAATTCTATCTACTATTTGAGTAATAGAGAGGGAATGGGGAGCTGGGGGGACATTTGTAACATAGTTTCAAAGCTTCTGAAGCTTACCCCCTTCAAGTGGGGACCTGGGTCTTGAACCCTGGTTCTTGCACATGGTAATGTGAGTTGAACAGCGTGTACCACCCTCCCACCCCACAGTTCTTTGTGTTAAAGGAAAAATGATTCAAATAATTAGAAATCCTTTTTATGATTCAATATGTTTTGAATACTGTTTCTCCCTTTAGTGTAGGTATTTCAGCTATTATTTTTCCTGATTCTTGCCACTTTTCTTAATTTCTTTCTTTTTTTTTTTTTTTTTAGGGAAATTGTCTAGTTGTGAATAATTTTTTTTTTAGTTGAGGGGGTTAAAGCTTTATAGTAGATCCATTGACATACTCATGCACTTTCATTATGTACCAGGCCCCCCAAATTTTTTCCTTCTCCTCTTCCCCCCTTCCTCCCCCCAGAGTTCTTTGCTTTGGTGCAATACACCATGTTCAGTCCATGTTTTAGTTGTGAACTTTTTTTTTTTTTTTTTTTTGCCTCCTTATTTATCGTTGGGGCTTGGTGCCTGCACTATGAATCCACTGCTTCTGGCGGCTTTATTTTTCCCCCTTGTTGTTGTGGCTGCTGTTGTTGCTGGATAGGACAGAGAGAAATTGAGAGAGGAGGGGAAGAGAGAAAGATAGACACGGGGACCGGGCGGTGGCACACTGGGTTAGGCACACACAGTACGAAGCACAAAGACTCGCGCAACGATGCTGGTTCAAGCCCCCGACTCCCTACCTGCAGGGTGGGGGTGGTTGCTTCACAAGCAGTGAAGCAGGTCTACAAGTGTCATTTTTCTCTCTCTCCCTGTCCCCTCCCCTCTGAATTTCTCTCTGTCCAATCTAAAATAAATAAATAAATAAATAAATCTAACAGATGGCCACAGGAGCAGTGGATTTGTAGTGTAGGAATGAAGCCCCAGCAATAACCCTGGAGGAGGCAGAGAGAGAGACACCGAGAGACCTGCTTCGCTGATTGAGAGCCCCCCCTCCCAGTGGGGATCCCAGGGCTCAGACCGGATCCTTGCACCAGTTCTTGCTCTTCGCATTATGTGAGCCTGACGTGGTGCGCTACCGCCTGGCCTACAGTTGTGAACATTTTTCTGGGGCTCAATTTCTGCATTACGAACCCACTGCTCTTAGTGACCATCTTTTTTCCATTCTTATTATTGCTGTTTTAGACTCAATTTTTAAAAAACCCTTTTTGCTTCCTATTAAAGAATTTATGGAGAAAAGCACTAAGATTATTATTATATTATTATTTTGCCTCCAGGGTTATTGCTGGGGCTCGGTGCCTGCACCACGAATCCACTGCTCCTGGAGGCTATTTTTTCCCTTTTTGTTGCCCTTGTTGTTTTATCGTTGTTGTGGTTATTATTGCTGTTGTTATTGATGTCATTGTTGTTGGATAGGACAGAGAGAAATGAAGGAGGGGAGACAGAGGGGGAGAGAAAGACACCTGCAGACCTGCTTTCACCACTTGTGAAGCGACCCCCCTGCACGTGGGGAGCCGGGGGCTCTAACCGGAATCCTTATGCCGGTCCTTGCGCTTTGCGCCATGTGCGCTTAACCCGCAGCGCTACCGCCCGACCCCCTAGGATTATTTTTAAAATACAACTAATCAAGAAAAAAAAAAAAAAAACCTCACAATTTGTTACCAATTAGTCTTTTTTTTTTTTTTTTTTTTACCTTTCTTTTGCCTCCAGTTGCTTGGGCGCGGTGCCTCTACTATAAATCCACCACTTCTGTCGGCTATTTTTTACTTTTTTAGCTAGAACAGAAATTGAGAGAGGATGGGGAAATAGAAAAAGAGACCTTCAGACCCTCTTCACAACTTGTGAGGCGTTCCCCCTGCACGTGGGGAGTGAAGGCTCGAACCAGGGTCCATGCGGCCCCAATCAGTTATTCTTGTACCCAAACTTAAAGTGAGATATAGGACAACATATGATATGATATATAGGACAACATAATGTAACACGTTAAATCTGGGTGTCTGGGGGTCAGGCCGTGGTGCACCTGTTTAAGCACACATATTACAATGCACGAGGACCGCCTTCAAGCCCTGGTCCCCATCTGCAGGGGGAAAGGTTCATGAGCTCTGCAGACAGGGCTACAGATGTCTCTCTGTCTCTTTCTCCATCTCTATGCCTTCCCCCCTCTCAGTTGCTCCCTGTCTCTAGCCAATAATAAATAAAAAGATTAAAAATATTTTAAACATCTGGATGTGTCTGATTTTATTTCTCATATATAAAATGTGACTATAGAGCCAAGTTTCATGCTGTAGACATCCTGCTTTCTCTTTTTTTTTAAACTACCGTTAAGGCTATTGTTAAACAATTAAAATAACATTTTATGAAAAAGAAGTACAGAGACACCAGAGCACTGCTCAGTTCTGGCATGTAGTGGAGCAAACATCTCTGATGCCTCAGGTATTCAAGTTCTTTGCTCTAATGTTGAGTTATTCCCCTGTTCAAAATATTTTTTTTCAAGCTAAAAAAAAAAAGTAACTACAAGTGCTAGTGAGGGTATGGAGAAAAAGGAGGGGGCTCCCACTCTTGCTGGGAATGCAAACTGGTATAGTCTCTGGAAAATGTTATGGAGATTCTTTTAAAAAGTGAAAATGGATATATCTTTATGATCTTGCAATACTACTAGTAGACATTTATCCAAAGGACACAAAACCATTAATTCCACAAGGATTTCTGTACCCTTATGTTCATAGCGGCTTTATTCATCAGAGTCAACATATGGGATTGGTCTAAATGCTCACTGACAGATGACTGGATAAAGAAGCTGGGGGGTATATACTACATGAAATACTGCCTTTTTAATGTTATTGTCCTTTTTGGATAGAATAAGTAAAGCCAGAGGCGATTATGCTAAGTGAAATAACTAAGGAATTTATATTTATTTTGTGCTTGGCTCTGCCTTTAGGTGGTGGTGGTAGGGATTGAACTTTGGACCTCTGGTGCCTTAACCATAAAAGTCTTTTTGCTTAACCACTATGTTATGTCTTTCATCTGAAATAAGTAAGGAATTTAAAGATAAATATGATAATTTCACTCATATTTGGAAGTAAATAATTAAATGAACTTGTTAAATAAATAACCTGACTAAGATTGAAAGCTGTGGTGTGAAAAGGAGAAGTCTGGGTGAAAAGCAGAGGACTCTGGTATAATCATACTGGAACTTGAGTCGTGTGTGTGTGTGTGTGTGTGTGTGTGTGTGTGTGTATGTGTGTATGAAACTACTCCTAAAGTCTTATTGTACACTAATATAAAAGTAAATGAATTAAAAAAATTTAATTAGGTCTTTCTGCCTAGTTAAGGAAGTTATCTTTTAAAAGGAAATTTTAACATGAATATTTAAAAAATTATTTTGAGGGGAGGGGGATCTAGGATCTAGGATCCAGATTCAATCTCCCACACCACCATAAGCCAGAACTGGGCAGTGCTCTGATAAAAAACAAAACAAACAAAAACATTATTTTGAGGCAGAGTGATTTGTATTTTTTCTTTTAATTTTGACTAAAAAGTTTTATGACTATTGGTTATAGACCACAAAGTTATCTACATTTGACTTTACAATCATACTTGTTAATATTTTAATTTTTGGATTGGCAAAATAGCTCACTGGGAGAGTACCTGTTTTGCCCTGTGAAAAACTCAACTTCAAGCTTGGCCTCCATTGTACGAGGGGAAACTTCAGTATATCCTTGTGTGTTTCCCACTCTCTATGTCTGTACCCTAAAATGTCAGCCTAGATAGCTGATGACAAAAATAAATAAGTAAATAAAACATGTCTTTGCATTTCCATGGTAGAGAGATAAACCAAAACACTGCTTAGCTCTGACATATGGTGATGGTAGGTGTTGAATCTGGGGCCTCAGGCTTGCTAGTTTATTGATCAACTGTCTCCTCAGCCCTTATTAATTGATTTAATTAATTAATTAATTAATTATTTTGGATAGGGAAATGACTCACAGGTTGTGGTAAGTGTATGTCCTTGTGTTTGATCTTCAGTACAAGACCTGACCTATAGGTGCTCTTCTGTCTGTGCCTCATAAAATAAATAAGTAATTGAATGAATGAATAAATAAATTTAAAATGTAAAGGGTTCCTAGAGTACTTAAAAGTTTCATGTACATGTACAACCTTTTTAATTAGAAAATGTGATGAAATTTTTATTTTCAAAATAGGTTGTGAAGACTTGAGTTCACATTTAATAATTTAAAGTATACTCATGCATATGTATTGCTTTGCTAAAGGGAATTCTAAGGTTTAGTGCCTTGATACGTAAGTGAAATGGTACACTATTTATCTAGATGAAAAAATAGTAAAAAATGAAGATGTCTGATTTACTTAGTCGGTAAGGCCCATCCTCCCTAACTTTCCACTGTGCAAAACAATGCAAAGATTTTTAGGAAAGTTATTTTCTCTTATAAATGTTAATACTGCTCTATTTGCTAAGGATTTCTTAAAATATTTTACTGTGAAAATTATTTTTATATATTTAAAAATTAATAATGCTATGGATAGTCTGCTAATGAAATTTTTGTCCATAGAAACATTTTAGTTTTAAAACATGTATTTCCTTTCTTTCTCTCTCTAAAGTCATCATTTTGTGCTAACAATAACTAGCAAGTATGATCTCATACTTAGGAACATCTATGAAAATCCTCATCCAAAAACCATGTTTTAAAATATATTGCTAGTGCTACCAGCTGCTAAAGAATTTCATTTGTCGATTTTATTCTATTACTCCTTTGTAATTTAAATGCATTTATTTTAAAAGTTTAACTTAAGGATATTGTAAAGCATATAGCATTTGAAGATTAGATGGTATCCAGAACATACAGTCCAATGAGTTAGTCCAATGTAATTGGAGGAATTATTAAATGACACTGACCTCATTTCCTTTAGAACAATGAAAATTAATAGTTTCACGTTTTATTAGGCTGATATTCCAGATGTAGTGTACATTTAATTAAGTGTAGTTTCCTTTTAGTTATGGTATGTGTATCTGTTTTTTGTCGCAAATTCTTTCTAGTTTTACAGTTTTCCACATGTTTTCTTTCACCATTTATGATTTTTTTCAAAGTAGAGCTATAAGGATTTAAATCACTTTAGCATGCAGCAAAACAGTTCCCATTCAAACAATAAACGCCATTTTAAAAAGCCTTTAGATCTTCTGTCACTTCATAAATATAAATGTATAAAAACGTTATGCAGTTGTAGTGCCCACCTGCTAATTAAATGCAGATTTTCTCAAACTTCTTTAAAATCTGTCTATTTGTTTCAGCTCTGTCTCTCTTCAGAATACATATGGCCCTTGTGAAACTAATTATGCTTATGGAGCAGCTGTTAAATTTAGTGCAACTAGTTTTATCCAATATTTTACATTTTAATTGATTACCTGTGAAGAAATTAGCAAATTAACACTTATTGTACAGTAACTGAATGGTCTTTTATAGTTACTTTCAGATTTAACATGTCAACCAGGCACTGATGGAATAAAGACATTTCTAGGATTTTTAGGTAGGAAAGTGATTGGTGGGCCTTGATTATCTGGTGCAAAAATTTAGGAAGACTGATGAGTGATGCCAAGCATCTGTGTGTTCTGTATCTTAAACATGAGAAGCAGATTGGAAAGTAATAGCTTTTTCGCAGAATTTTGGTAACATATGGGCTTATCTGGATCTAAGAAGTCTTTGAAGATCTTTGAACTTGACTAAATGACTTAACCTTTGGCATAATGAGTGGGTTATGTGATTTATTCAGGGGAGAGGCACTGCATTCTGCATTTCTCTCTCTTTTTTTCATCTCCCAATTCTACCCTTTATTATTAACTTTTAAAAGTTAGGGTACTGGAGATGATATTTGGGAGATTTTGGAGACTGACATGATGAAAATTCAAAGATAGCTATTTGGGTGGGCCTACCTGTGGAAAGGTAGGGTTGACAGTATTTCAGAAATGAGAGGATGTAGGTATTTTGTTTCTGTTTATAGATTTTATTTGAAAATGATAATGCAATCAGATCTTTCTTGTACTGCTTTTATAGAAAGGATGTAGAAAAACCTAGATGCACATTTTACCTCTCATGTATTGGCTGTGTGACCTCTGAACTTTTCAGAGTTGCGTTTTCTCAAAGCTAAAGCAAAACAAAACCAAAAAAAACAAAACTCTCCTCCACCCACCTCATCTCCAAGCAAGGAAAAAAAAAAAAATCCCCAGTCATCAACCAGGAGACGACAACAACAGCTATAAGTTTAATTACTCTGAAAAACTGAAAGTACTTGAATATAATGATATGGTGCTTCTTTGGCATATGGAAAATTGTTAGTAGGGGAAAATGTGCTATCCTGTGCCATTAAACACACATATTATGCATATTTTAGATAACCAACTTTCATGGCAAGTAAGAGGGTCTTTTTTTTTTGGAAAAAAAACTATTTATTCCCTTTTATTGCCCTTGTTGTTTGATTGTTGTAGTTGTTATTGTTGTTGTTGATGTTGGACAGGACAGAGAGAAATGGAAAGAGGAGGGGAAGACAGAAAGTGGGAGAGAAAGATAGACACCTGCAGACCTGCTTCACTGCCTGTGAAGTGACTCCCCTGCAGGGGGGGAGGCAGGGGCTTGAACCGGGATCCTTATGCTGTCCATGCACTTTGCACCACGTGCGCTTAACCTGCTGCACTACCAACTCCCAGTAAGAGGTTTTTTTGATTTTTATTTACTAGCTTTTAATTTTGGTAACTCAGTTTAAAGCTTAATTAGTGACCAAAGCTGAAGCTGATTATTTCTTTTCTTTGTTTTTTTTTTAAATTTCTTAAAACTCAGAATGTGTATGTTTCCCTCTCCAGAAAGCAGTGTTGATGGATATACTTTTCCTTTTTCTTTTCTTCTTTATAATATTTTATAGGGCAAAGAGAAATTGAAAGAGGAGGGGGAGATAGAGAGAGATACTTGCAGACCTGCTCTTCACCACTGGTGAAGCTTTCTCCCTATGAGTGAGGATAGAGGCTTGAACCTGGGGCCTTGACCATTGTAGTGTGGGTTCTCAATTGGGTGCACCACCACCCAGCCTACTGGCTATATTTTAAATAGCCATTTGGTGTAAGGTTTCAGGTAAATTTTGTTGATTGAATTGAGAAACCGTCTTGATATTTATTGTGTTTCAGGTAACAGACTTATTAATGAAGTTTCAATTAATTTTTTTTTTAGCCATTGACTGGAAATTTTATAAGCATCCATTAACAAAGATAGTAGTATAACAAATAATCATGTATCCATGATTTACCCTCATCAAGCAACACTATTTTGCCAACATCAAGGTTTTTCTTTTAAGCTTTGTGCTGATGGATGCTGCGTGCTACTCCCTGGCTAATCCCAGGCTACAGTGTTAACACTTAATTCTAGCCAGTAGTTTGTGAACAAAATGTTTTTTCTATGTGTGGTGAAATAGTTTCTTCCCATCTATACGACTCAGGCATTCTGTTGCTTTCCAAAGTATATTTACTTTTGCCTCACTTATTCATGTATCAGAACTTGTCAGATCTAGAGGACTGTACATTTCTGGGTCCTTCTCTGCATCTGATATCTTTCCCTTTGACATAATACTTAGGCTAGCCAAAGGAATCCTGGGGGGGGGGGGGGGGGGGAAGAGCCAGAAGGCATTATGCTTCCTGACCTCAAAACACACTACAGGGCCTCTAATCAAAATGGCCTGATACTGGAACCAAAATAGACTCTTAGACCAGTGGAATAGAATTGAGAACCCAGAAATCAGCCCCCACATCTACAGTCAGCTAATTTTTGACAAAGGCACCCAAAGCATTATAAAAAAAAATAAAGGGGGGAGGTGGTGGCGCACCTGGTTGAGTGCACGTTACAATGTGCAAGGACCCAGGTTTGAGTCCCTGTTCCCCACCTTCAAGGGAAAAGCTTCACAAGTGGTCAAGCAGGGCTGCAGGTGTCTCTCTTCCTCTCTATTCCCCCTTTCCCTATTGATTTCTAGCTGTCTCTATCCAATAAATAAATCAAGATACTTAAAAATTATAAAAGTAAATAAATAAAAGAAGGGTGGAGGGTAGATAGCATAATGGTTATGCAAATAGACTCTCATGCCTGAGGCTCCAAAGTCCCAGGTTCTATCCCCTGTATCACAATAAACCAGAGCTGAACAGTGCTCTGGTAAAAAATAAACAAACAAATAAATAAATATACAACTATACAAATCCAAAATTATCTTCATTTTGGAGGGATCTTATTATCATGAACTTTAATGTTTTTAGAGGTTATTCTTACTTTGAGATCTATTTTGTTACTAATACTTCATCATCTACTTTAATTTGTGAATGCTTGCACAATATCTTTTTCCACATCTTTCAACTTTGCTTTTACACTTCAAGTGTTCTTTTTTAGTAGTGATTTGACACCGGTTTACAAAGTTCTAAGATTTCAGGAGCCTATCACACTCACCTCCAAAGTTCTATAATCCCCATCTTCATCATAGTTCTTACAAATTTGGAAGAAGTTTGGTTACCTTTTTTATTTTACCTATCTTCCACATGTGTACAAAGTCATCTTACAATTGTCTTTCATCTCTTTACTTACTCCACTAAACACTAAGTCCTTTGTCCCAAAGGGTACAAATTGGTGTTTATTTCCATTGCAGAGTAGTGTTCTATTGAATATACACACCATAATTACTGCTACTGTTCTTCCTCCTCTGCTTCCTTTTCCTCCCTCTCCCCCTCCCCAGTTCCCGTTCCAGGTTGTTGCCAGGGCTTGGTGTCTGCATGATGACTCCAGTCCTCCTGGTGGTCTTTTTTTTTTTTTTTTTTTTTTTAAATACAGGCAGAGAACACTTGAGAGGAAAGGAGAGATAGAGAGGATTAGAGAAAGAGAGACACCTGCAGTACTGATTTATCACAGTAGGGACCAGGGGCTTAGTATGTATGCTGCTCTAACAGGTGTGCCGCAGCCTGGCCTCATCCCCTAACTTCTTTATCCAGTTATCCATTCATGGGCATTTAGGTTGCTTCCTTATCTTGGCTACAATGAATAATTGAGCTATGGACATATGAATATATATATGTTTGAGTTAGTGTGTTCATGTTTTAAGATGTTCATTTTGAAAGCTATATTTTTTTAGTTTGATTTTTCTCAGTTTTAGTCTATTTGTTTATTTACTATTATATTTGGGTTTAAATCTACCATCATATTCTGTTTGGGTTGTTGGAAAAGTCATGATGCAATTTTTGCATTTTTAATAAAAATTTTAATAAAAATTTTTAAATTTTAAATAAATTTTTAATAAATTTTTTTAAATTTTTAATAAAAAATTTAATAAAAATTTTTAATAAAAATTTTAATAAAAATACATAGATTTTAACAACCTGCCAGACTTTGCCTGATCCATTTTTTCATTATTTTACTTCTTAATCTTCTTTTACTTTAATCTTCTCAGTTCACTTGTTAGCTGACGTTCTGATACTTTTACATTGAATGCTAATCTAGAAATTTTAGCATGTTCTTGGTTTACTAGAATCTAACATCAATTATTATTATTATTTCTTAAACTAGAGCACTGCTCAGCTCTAGCTTATGGTGTTATAGGGGATTGAACCTGGGACCTCAGAGCCTCAGGCATGAGAGTCTCTTTGCATAATATTATGCTGTTTACCCTAGCCCTCTAGTATTTTTTTTTAAATATTTATTTTATTTATTTATTCCCTTTTGTTGCCCTTGTTGTTTTATTGTTGTAGTTATTATTGTTGTTGTCGTTGTTGGATAGGACAGAGAGAAATGGAGACAGGAGGGGAAGACAGAGAGGAGGAGAGAAAGACACCTGCAGACCTGCTTCACCGCCTGTGAAGCGACTCCCCTGCAGGTGGGGAGCCTGGGTTCAAACCGGAATCCTTATGCCGGTCCTTGTGCTTTGCGCCACCTGCGCTTAACCCGCTGCGCTACAGCCCGACTCCCTAGTATTTTTTTAAAAAATCATTTAAACTTCTTCTACTCATGAGTTTGATACTTGAAGGGTAGCTTGACTAAATATAACCTTATGAACACTTCCACTTTAACTGAATTGTTTTTCTCTGTATGTTTAAGTTGAGATGATAGATGGGGGTTGGGGAGATCGCATAATGGTTCTGCAAAAGACTCATGCCTTGGGTGGAGCTTAAAGAAATCATGTTAAGTGAAATAGGTCAGAAACAAAAGGGTGAATATGGGATGATCTCGCTCACAGGCAGAAGTTGAAAAATAAGATCAGAAGGGAAAACACTGAGAAGAACCTGGACTGGAGTTGGTGTATTGCACCAAAGTAAAAGACTCTGGGGTGGGGAGAATACAGGTCCTGGAAAAGGATGACAGAGGACCTAGTGGGGGTTGTATTGTTATGTGGAAAACTGAGAAATGTTATGAATGTACAAATTATTGTATTTACTGTCAAATATAAAACATTAATCCCCTGGTAAAGGAAAAAGAAATCCCTTTATGCTTTTAAGTTGGATTTTAGTAGCTGTAAAAGTACGTCCATGGTCAAAATGTTATCCTGTCATAGACTCCATGTTAATTTATTTGATGTGCAATTTTAAGATTTAATTTAACTGTTTTATCTTATTGTAAATATAGTCTTTATTTACAGAACTCTTAAGAGACTCTTTGAAGCATTGCATTTATTTGTATTGAAGGATATAATATTAGGATATTTGTTTTGATTACATATGTTTAGAACTTATTAGCCAATTAAGAAACTTGACAAATTGGTTTTTGAGGACAGTAATTCATTTTATGTAGGAATGTTATGTGATTCTTCCTATTCTGTAGATATTGAAAGCATTTATCTGGTATAATAGGACATCTTACTGTCCGTTTATTGCTTATATATATTGTGTGTGTTCTAGAGTGCCGCATTTTTTATCAAATGTTTCTTTATAATATATTTCTATATTGAGTTTGGTACTCTAGAGACTTCTAGAGTGATTTATGAGGGTGGTACTTATTTAAGGAATGAGAGACAAATAACATCTTAAATTTTAGTATAGTTTCTTTGACTTTATCTAGTCAGGATAGGAACTCTGTTTACTCTGCACTACTTCTTGGAGATCCTTCACATATGAAACTATCATTACTTAGGAAACTAAATGGGGTTATTTTTATGTCTAGAATGTGAATTTTACTCAAAACCATACAGTCAACTAAGTAGTCTGCTGCTTAATTTCAAATATGTTTTTATTTTACAGACTTTTCTTTTAAATAAGCCTTCAATAATGCTTTACCTGTGTTTTAGATTTGCTGTTTTCCCTCACATATTCTCTCCAGAATTACTTTATGCTTCCTGTAACCTATAAGCAAGATTAAGAGGCCTATAGTATGGGAACTGAAATAATGAATGTTAAGACATAGGGAGAAAGCTACTTATATTGCATACCATGATATTTTAAGTTATTACTTTCTTTAGCTTTAATATTTTGCATGACTTAACAGAGATCTGCTAATGCTATCATAGTTTACTGATTGACACCAGAAATAGAAGAGCATTCTAGAATGACATTATTAAAACAAATGGTGAATAATGAACAGAATTTTTAGAGAATGAAAGGCATATGTTTCCATGGAATCTTTGTGTCAGGGGAACTCTGAGAGGAATGTGGAGATCACTGAGTTTCTTAAATGAATTGGAGGTGTTGGGAATAATAAAGATTAAGATAGCATGTGCTATGGAGGAAGTGAAATACATAATAATTCATAGAACGCCATGGTGCTAGTTGCATATCTTTGCTTTGATGGTGGTAAATAGAATAATTCTAGTTTCTGGGTTCTCTGGGACAGCACCAATTTAGCTATGTTCTTTTCATGTTACCTTGACTCTCAAAAGTATCAGTTTCTAATGATTTGGATGATAGGTGGTATAATATAATAATAGGTTGGTTCATGTTAATAGGAAACTAATGAAGATCACGTTTTAGAATACTGAAGGTTACTTGTGGAAAAGAAAGGGATTTTTCATTATTACTAAAAGATTTATTTATTTATGAGTGAGAGAGAGAGAGAGAGAGCTGGTATATGGAGAGCTGGGCATCAAACTTTGGACCTCATGTTTGAGGACCCACTGTCCCACCTACTGCACCACCTCTTCGGCCACAAGATTAATTTTACTTCCTTCCCTATGTAAAAGAAATATATGGAACCTTGAGTAACCCTTATAATTATGTTACTTAAGAAACTAATATTTTTCTTCTGGATTAACCATGCAACGAGGGAAACACTTCATATGCCTCTGACTCAGACTTTACTCATTATGCAGATTAGCACCTTCCATAGTTACTTAGTCCTTTGGTTGGTACCACTTGCATCACTTGTCTACAATCTCACAATTTAACTAATGTCATTTAATTGTTATAGTAACCCTGAAAGATCCTTATTATCTGCCTTTTGTATATAATAAAAAGATGTTCAGAGAAGAAATACCTTACTCTAGGATATATGAGGAATTCCTTTAGCAGGTACATCTAGCTTTTAAGTTACAGGAGGGAGAAAGCCTGATTTCACCAAAATCTTATCTATAAGCCACAAATGCCTGAACTATTTGCCCAACAGTATAATAATAATAAACAGTATAATAATAAATAGGTACAAATCAATAAATAAATTTATATTAAAGATTTATATAAAAAAGAAAAGAAACTGAGTTTTGTTAGAATTTAAGTGAACATTTAACTCACTTGTTTTCCCCGCCCCCTACATTTCATTATGTGAAAACCTAGTGCCAGAATCATGGTTTGGTTCTAAGCAATATAGAACTAAATTAAAATCATATACTCCCATGTATATGTGTATATATGCAAGTAGAATGAAATATGTGGAGGCAGTAAATTATTACCTATTTTGGAAGCATTCTGATATTTTAAATATTATTTATTTTATTTTAATAAGAGAGAGAGAGAGAGAGCAAGCTATGTGAAGGGAAATACACTGAGAGAGACCAGAATATTGCTCAGCTCTGCCTTACGGGGGTGGTAGAGATTTAAACTGGGACCTCAGAGCCTCAGGAATGAAAAACTTTTGCATAACCCTTATATAGTCTCCCTAGCCCAGAGGCAATAAGTCACAATGATGGTAAATTTTATGTGGAAAGAAGTTGGTGTCAAAATTAAGAGCAGAGTGGACTAGTAGGTGGTCCACTCAGTAGAATGCACCACCAGACACAAGCACCCAGGTTAAAGGCCCGGGCCACAACATGGAAGAGATTTGGACAGGTAAAAATCTTCAAGCCATGTCTGTCTTTATCTGTCTCTTACCCTCTGTCTTTTGCACTCTTATCTAGAGGGAGAAAGAAATAAAGGACCACTGTGAGTGGTGAAGTCATGCAGGCATCAAGCCCAAGTGATAATCCTGGTGGGGAAAAAAACAGAACAGAGGAGGTTGATTTGAGAAATGCACCATTTTCCTCATGCTTTTGAATAGCAGTAAAGCAGATTCCACTTTATGAAAAAGCTGATGTGACAGTTTACTTTCTGTGGCAATAGTCAATGGGCTCCCCCCCTTTTTCTTCAGCGTAAGTACTTCTACCAACAATATTCATAACAAAGAGTAGAAGCAACTCAAATGTCTGTCAACAGATAGATAGAATGTGGTATAGTTATGAAAAGAAATAATATTCAGCTATAAAAAAAGAATGGTGTATTACCATATACTGTGCCATGGATGAAACTTGAAAATATGGTAATGGAAGGAAGCCATCTACTAAAGACCACATATCATATGATTCCTTTTATTGAAATCGTCCAACATAGATACATATTTAAAGACAGACTAAATTAGTTCTCACTTAAAGGTGGGTGCTGAGGGGTGGCAACTGAAGGCACAAGACTTCTTTTCAGAGTTAATTGTGGTGAGAGATATACATTTCTATGCATATTCTTGTTTTATTTTATTGTGGAGTTAATAAATTATGGTTTCCCAGTTCTGTGTAATAGGTGTCTGCTCCATACTCTTACCCTTCCAGTCTTCCTTGCTTCGGTACAGAACACCATCCTAAGTCTAAGTTTCCTCCTATGTTCTTCCTTTCTAACTGTCTCCCCAGTTCCACCTCCATATGAAGTCATCCTGTATTCATCCCTCTCTTCCAGACCTATCCCTCCCAACACTTTTCCTCCTGCTTCCAGTGAAGATGAGGCAAAGATTGAGATTTTTGGGTTTCTGTCCTGATGTCTAGGTCTTTGGTACTTGGTGTTGGTAAACCAACATTGGTCATATCATTCTGCCCCTTGGTGCTGCCCTCCCTTTTCCTGTGTGTTTGCTCCTTTTGTTGTTATTGTTTGAGCTCCTATTTCCTTTTTTTTTTTTTTTTTTAAATTTTCCCTTTTGTTGCCCTTGTTTTTTTTTTATTGTTGTAGTTATTATTGTTGTTATTAATGCCGTTGTTGTTGGATAGGACAGAGAGAAATGGAGAGAGGAGGGGACAAAGAGGGGGAGAGAAAGATAGACACCTGCAGACCTGCTTCACTGCCTGTGAAGTGACTCCCCTGCAGGCGGGGAGCCGGGGGCTTGAACAGGATTCTTACGCTGGTCCTTGCGCTTTGTGCCACCTGTGCTTAACCCGCTGTGCTACCGCCCGACTCTTTGAGCTCCTATTTCTTTTTTTTTTAAAGATTATTTATCTTTTTTATTTATTTTATTTATTTATTCCCTTTTGTTGCCCTTGTTGTTTTATTGTTGTAGTTATTGTTGTCATTGTTGGATAGGACAGAGAGAAATGGAGAGAGGGAGGGGAAGACAGAGAGGAGGAGAGAAAGATAGACACCTGCAGACCTGCTTCACCGCCTGTGAAGTGACTCCCCTGCAGGTGGGGAGCCGGGGTTTGAACCGGGATCCTTATGCCGGTCCTTGTGCTTTGCGCCACCTGTGCTTAGCCCGCTGCGCTACAGCCCCACTCCCCTGAGCTCCTATTTCTGTTCTACCACAGATTACCTCATTTGGAGTGAGAATTCCTTTAGTTCTTTTCCTGTAGGACAACATTCAATAGTTCTTAAAAAAGACAGAGTTGGTAGTGGTGAATTCCTCAGTTTCTTGTATGTTTGAGATGCTTTTTGATTTATCCTTCATAGTTGAAGGAAAGTTTGGCAGGGCAGAATACACGTGGATGATAATTCTTTTTTTTTAAATATTTTATTTATTTATGAGAAAGCTAGGAGAAGAGAGGAAGAACCAGACATCACTCTGGTACATGTGCTGCCAGGGATCAAACTCGGGACTTCATGCTTGAGAGTCCAAAGCTTTACTTAGCACTGCGCCACCTCCCAGACCTCAGGTGATAATTCTTATTTCTTAATACTGTAAAAATATCATTCCATTCCCTCCTTGCATCTTGGGCTTGTATTTCCACCCTGAGAGTGCGGTGGTGCTGTCTTCAAGCTCTGCTATTCTGTTCTCACACTGATTTATTCTGGATACAAAGCCTCTCAGATAGGCCTTCAGCTTCCCAGGGTTTCCTTTAATTCCAGCATTTCCTTTCAGAGTTCTCATTGTGATTTCCCTAGCTTTTGGTGAAAAGATCTCTGGCTTAATGTGCATTTGTATGCTATCGTTGGTGTCATGGATTGTCTTCATAATTCGCTTAGTGTATCAAAGTCAGACAGGTTGTCTAAGTGATGGTGATCCTTTGAGTTCTTATCCATGTTTCCATTGGGTGTGGTTTCTGCTGTTTAGTCAATAGGTGGCGCTATGGCTGTATTGTTTATAGGTGGAGGTCTACAGGGAGAGTCTTCCCGTTATTCATGTCACTGGGAGGTGGACATTTTAATATGGCTCTGTCTGTTTCCCCCTGCTCTGGTTCCAGTTCCTGATCTGACAGTTGCCATGGGCATTGTTGCCCATGGTTCAGGCCCAGCAGTATTTGCCATTTCAGATAGCACTCTGTCCTCTGGCCACCCTATTCCTCTGTCTCTGCTATCCAGTGCTGCCTGCACTTCAAAATGGGTCCATCTGTTTTCCTCCAACTTGAAGCTCTGGCTTCAAGCCACCTCTATCCCAAGTTGTTACTCCACCATTTTTAAAAAAATTATTATTTATTTTTATTTAATTTTTAATTTATAAAAAGGAAACATTGACTAAACCATAGGATAAGAGGGGTACAACTTCACACAGTTCCCACCACCAGAACTCTGTATCCCCATTCCCTCCCCTGATAGCTTTCCTATTATTTAACCCTCTGGGAGTATGGACCCGGGGTCATTATGGGATGCAGAAGGTGGAAGGTCTGGCTTCTGTAATTGCTTGCCCACTGAACATGAGTGTTGACAGGTGGATCCATACTCCCAGCCTGTCTTTCTCTTTCCCTAGTGGGGAAGGGTTCTGGGGAAGTGGAGTTCCAGGACACACTGGTGGGGTTGTCTGTCCAGGGAAGTCTGGTCAGCATCGTGCTAGTATCTGGAATCTGGTGGTTGAAAATAGAGTTAACATACAAAGCCAAACAAATTGTTGAACAATCATGAACCTAAAGGCTGGAATAATGCAGATGAAGAGTTGGGGGGCCCTCCATTTTGTAGATAGCTAGTAGGCATATTTTAGTTATATTCTTAAAGGCCTGTGGCTATACTAGTGTTTTGTTGTTGTTGTTGTTTTTTATCTGAGCCTGAAATCTGGTATGCAGGTGGATCCTAATTATCATCTGGGGAGGTGATGTCATGGCTGGCAGAAGGACCAGAAAGCAGGATCAGGGAAGAGAGTAGCTCCCAAATATGGGAAAGGTGTATAAATATCGTTGACTGTAAACCCCATTGATTTGATGTGATCTGGGGCCTATATTCAGCTTAGGAGCCTATGTGACCTCTGCATCCCTGTAGATCTGAGCTCACATTCTGTGGTCATAAGTAGGAACATTCCAAGCTGCCCCAGTATTAGGACCCATCTTCCTCAGGTGTATCATAGAGTGTTATCCAGCCTCCCTTCGGAGGATGGAACATTCTCTACATTGTTGATCCAAGTTGAGGGCAAGGTCTTATGGGGACCCACAAAGGGGCCTATTGTGTTGTTCCTCAAACGAATGACTGGTAACAATGGAGAGAGGAATTTATTTGAGGTCTAGGCCCATCATGTCTGTTTGGGAATCTCAGGACTCCCCAAATAGGGCCCCAGCTGATGGGGTGGCCTGATAGTGACTAAAGAGTCATCATTAAAGTATGCCAGTCTCTTGCCCTAACTCACCTTTTGCAGTCCTTGCTTTGATGAGGTTAGCTTTCCCTCCACCCATTTGAACACACACCTGCCTCTCAGCATGTTTCCTCTAACTTTGTAAATTGTGTTATGAGCTTCCCCCAGCACAGTCTTTCAGTCTTTATTACTTCTTGCCCATACCTCCAGAAGTCCTCTGTGAATATTCTTAAAGTCACTGAATCGAATGCTTCAAACAGGTGAATGGTGTGGTTTACAAATTATCTCAATCAAAGTTTTAAACAAGCAAACAAAAAACTTTTAGCAACTGAGGAAATATCTTCAGTGGTAAAGTATTGTATTTGAGAGTATCTCAAATTTGAGAGTATGTATTTAAAGTATCTTCAGTGGTAAAGACTTGTATTTGAGAGTTCCCAGGCTCAGTTCAGGAACATACAACAGAGCAGTGCTTTGACTCTTTCTCTCTCTCTCCCCCCGCTTTTCCCATCTCTTTTTTTCTTCCCTGTGAAACTTTTGTATAGGTAATAAGTTAATCTTAAAAATCAAAAACAAAATTAAGAGCAAAAGTAATAAACTTAAAGATAAATTTAAATCTAAGTTTAAAAAATTTTTTTCTTTTTTATATTTATTTATTTTCCTTTTTGTTGCCCTTGTTGCTTTTTATGGATGTTGTAGTTATTGTTGTTGTTATTGATGTCGTCTTTGTTAGATAGGACAGAGAGAAATGGAGAGAGATGGGGAAGACAGAGAGGGGGAGAGAAAACAGACACCTGCAGACCTGCGCCTGTTAAGCGACCCCTGCAGGTGGGGAGCTGGGCTTGAAGCGGGACCCTTACGCCGGTCCTTGTTAAATCTAAGTTTTATTCTTATGGATAAGTTCAAGGCTATTTTCATTCCACAGCACATAAAAGATACTAAATGGACTTAATGTACTCTATTTGCTACAGGTCCAGGTCAAGACCTCGTCCACGTTCTCATAGTCGAAGCAGTGAAAGATCCAGTCATAGAAGAACACGTAGCCGGTCTCGGGATAGAGAACGGCGGAGAGGCAGAGATAAGGAGAAAAGAGAAAAGGAGAAGGATAAAGGCAAGGACAAAGATTCACATATTAAACGTGGGTAAGTTGAATCACATCTTTGGAAGTAATGACAGTTATTTCATGGCAGTATTCAAATCATGTTTTCATTCTCTGAGATTAAAAAATTTTCACCCTTTTGACTGAATTGCTTTAAGAGTAGAAGATAAATAAAAGATGAGAATGTAGTAGAGAGAGAAAACAAGTCAAAATAATTTTGAGTTTGCCCTACCATCTGAAAGTAGAATATTCTGGGAGTCAGTTGATAACGCAGCGGGTTAAGCACACATGGCACAAAGCACAAGGACCCGCGTAAGGATCCCGGTTCAAGCCCCGGGCTCCCCACCTGCAGGAGAATGACTTCACAAGCGGTGAGGCAGGTCTGCAGGTGTCAGCGTCTTCCTCTCGCCCTCTCTGTCTCCCCCTCCTCTCTCCATTTCTCTCTGTCCTATCCAACAACAATGACATCAACAATAATAACTACAACAATAAAAAAAAATCAAGGACAACAAAAGGGAATAAATAAATTAAAAAAAAAGAAAGTAGAATATTCTTAAGTGGTATAACTTGGTAGGTTAGTTTTTAAAGACTTATTTATTACATATGGAGGATAAATTTTCATATGAGACAGGTAGAGAGAGAGAGACCTACAGACCCCCACACAAGCCAGAACTAGACTCTGGTGCACGCAGTTCTGTACTGGTGATTAAACTGGGAATGTAAGGTATCCAAGTTCAAAGGTTTAGCATTTGAGTTATTTCCCTGGCTTCTGGTAGGTTATTAACACTGAGCAATGATCTGATCTCTGTCTCTGTCTATCTCTTTCCCTTTCATTAAATAATAAACATAAAATATTAAAAACAATTGTTAAAATGAAGTTCTAATTAAAAACTCATTGTAATCCTGTTTATTCTATTCAAATTGAGCATTGGGGTCTTAGTGACAGAAGTATTTGTCTTTAATGTTTCAGTTTTAGTGTTAAATTGAAGGGCTTACTTATCAAGATCTTCAACGTGGTTCTTTAGAGTTTGTTTCTGTGAATAATTAAGAACACAGGACTTTCCTCTAGCCTTTTCTTTTTCATAGTCTCCTTGTTAATTTTGTTGCCAGACTTAAAATGATATAAACCTTGCCAGATGGTTGATTTTTTAATTGTTCTTTGGAATGATAGACTTGCGGGAGGTTTTGGAAGATCAAATTATCATGCGGCCTTTTCCTGTTCCTCATACCACAACCGTTAATGCTTATTGCAGTAAAGAAACTAACCCCAAATAACAAAGTGTTTTGTCAAATAAATAAATAAAATGAAGTCCTGGGTGGTGGCTCACCCACTAGAATACACATGTTACTGCACTAGAGTACAAGTTAGCCAACTTCTAGCCCCCGGTCTCCACCTACAGAGAGGAAGCTTCACAAGTAGTTGAGCATGCTGCTGGTATCTCTTCTTCTCTGTGTCCCTCTCTTCCTCTCAGTTTCTTCCCATTTACCAAAGGGAGATTAAAAAAAAAAAAAAAGTAGAAAAAGTTTGCTAAGAACAGTGAAGTACTGCAGGCATGAAGCCCCATAACTGGTGGCAAAATAAAAGTAAAAAAATGAGGATGAATAAACTAATGTCAATCAGGAAATTCCCTTCTTATCCGTGTTTCTCCATTTTCTTATAGCTTGCACTTTTTAGACATTATATGACTTTGTGAAGTGATTTTACTGGTCTTTACAGTTTGCTTTCTGCCTAGCCAAGTTCTACATTTTTTAAAATAATACTTGCACCACTTGTATAAAATTCATGTTGCATAAAGCAAATCCTGGGAGTCCTAAAGGTAAGAAAAATGAGTGAAATAAAAAGAGAGATTAGATGGTTTCAGGAAAGATTTTTCTGTATGAAAAATTCTTAATTTCTGAAGGTTGCAGGCTTGAAAGATAGTTTTATCCTTCCTGCTGTTCTTCCTTCCTACCTACCTGTAACTGATGCTTCTTTATTTTATTTTATCTTATCTTATTTTATTTTTACTCATTGGATAGAGACAGATATCAAGAGGGAAAGGAGAGGTAGAGAGGAGGGGGCAGCACTGCTTGACTGCTCGGGAAGCATTCTCCCTGCAGGCGGGGACTGGGGGCTTGAGTCTGGGCCCTTGTGCATTGTAACATGTGAACTCAATCAGGTGTGCCACTGCCTGGCCCCCTTGCTGTTATTTCGTAAATCTCAAAAAGAGAACAAACAGATCATAACCACAAGTATCAGATCAGCTGGAAGGCTGTGGGTACTGATGCCTGTAAGCAGTGTGTAGATTGCTTGTCTTCAGGGCTTGGTGGACCACAGTGCAAGGTGGCTTTTCTCATGACGCCTTGTTTCCTAGTTAGAGCTGAGGATCTGCACTAGTATTTAAGATATTAGTGTTTATATTGTGCATATATGTATCCTGCTTTGTTCTAGAAGTAATTTATCATTTTACGAAAGCTTACATGTTTTCCCCTAAATACTTAAGCTATTCAGGACTGAGAATGTATCTTAAATTCTTTTCAAATAAATAAATAACTTTATTTTATTTTGTTTTCCTTTATTTATCTATTTGTTTATTTACTGGATAGAGACTGGAATTGAGAAAGTGGGGGAAATAGAGAGGGAGAGAGACACAGAGACACCCGCAGCCCTGCTTCATTACTTTCAGAGTTGTACTCCTGCACGTGAGGACTGGTAGCCTGAACTCCAGACCTCTTGCAGTGTAACATGTACTCAGCCGCCACCTAACCCCATGTATTGTATTCTTTTGTATAACTCAGTAATGTGCATACTTTTTGTAAATGAATTATTTGGGTTTTTTTTTTTTCATCTCTGGGATTTTACTACTCTAGACTTGTTTTGTTTTGTTTTGTTTTTTTCTCCAGTTGAAAACAGAGGGAGAATAGGAAGAAAAAAATATCATAGCTGTGAAGCTTTCATCAACACAGTGGGGCCTGGGCTTTGCACCTGCATTGCAAAGCCTGGCACTATTCAAGTGAGCTAAAACAGGTCCAGTATTTATTATCATTGATCACACAAGCTTATTCATTCCTTTGTTCACTTGTTTAGCCACCAACATTTAAATTTTTACTATTTGTCAAATACTGTGCCAGATAGTAAAGACACAGGTCAGTCCTACTTGGGGATTTCATGCAGGTAGATAAGTAAATATATATATATATGAAGATGTGCAAATGATTACCATGAAATCAAACAAGTCTTTTAATAGTAGTCAATGGAAACATTGTATATGCAAGTTAAAAATATATATACAATTAAATAGTTCTATAAAACTTTTTTTTCCCTTTGTCATCACTGGAGCTTCACTGCTCTAGGCCAACTTTTTCAGACAGGAAAATGAAGACAGCTATAGGAAGACAAAAAAAAAATAAAACCTGTTTATCTTTCTCTCCCCCACTCTGTCTTCCCTCTCCTCACTCCATTTCTTTCTGTCCCATTCAACAACGACGACAACAATAATAACTATAAGGGCAACAAAAGGGGATAAATAAAATAAAAGAAAATAAAAAGAAAATTAAAACATTCACAGACTTAAAAAAAAAAAAAAAGAAAACCACTGTAACAGGAAGTGTCTTTTAGTGTGATAGGGCCTAGACTGGAACCTGTGCTGTGTGCATACAAAGCGTACAAACTCTCCAAGCGAACTGTTTTTTTTTTTTTTTTTAAAGTGGTATATAAAATGATTTTATTTTATGGTAAAATGTTAGCTTAAAAGCACACTTTGTTTCTGCATTGAAATATTTAAACCAATTTATTGTGGAGGGGTAATGGTTTACAGTGTAGTTGTTGACAATGGATACAGCCTCTCATCTCCTTGTGATAGATATCTGCAAAATACTGTCTCCCCCAAATTAGACTTTTTCCCACCGTCATTCACCAGGACCACAACCCCCCCGACCCCCAGCTCTGTCCCTTCCTCTATTTCCCCAGAGTCCTTTGCCTTGGTGCAGTGGTCCAAGTGTATTCCCTTTCTACCTTAGGTTGTACTTTTTGTTTTGTTTTGTTTTTGCCTCCAGGGTTATCGCTGGGACTCAGTGCCTGCACTGTGAATCCACTGCTTCTGGAGGCTATTCATTCCTTTTTGTTGCCCCTTGTTGTTTATTGTTGTTGTTATTATAACCATTTTTGCATAGGACAGAGAGAAATTGAGAGAGGGGAAGGGAAGACAGAGAGGGAGAGAGAAAGATAGACACCTGCAGACCTGCTTCATCACTTGTGAAACGACTCTCCTGCATTTGGGGGACCGGGATCCATACTCCAGTCCTTGTGCTTCACGCCATGTGCACCTAACCCACTGCCCTCCTGCCTGACACCCTCTGCCTTAGTTTCTTAAGTTCCACCTGTGAATGATAATATCTGGTGTTTTCCCTCCTTTTTGGCTTATTCACTTAGTATGGTTCCTAAGGGTTTCATCCACAATGAGGCAAAGGAGATGACTTAAGCATTCTTTTTTTTTTTTTTAATTTCTTTATTGGGGAATTAATGCTTTACATTCAACAGTAAATACAATAGTTTGTACATGCATAACATCTCCCAGTTTTCCATATAACAATGTTGTTTTGTGCCGCGGAGAAGAGAGAGAGAGGAGGTCCGGAGCGAAGAGGGAACACAAATCTTTATTTGCGCTGGCACCTCAGAGTTGGGTGCTAGAGAAGCAGGTTGGGCCACATGGAGGTAGCGAAAATGGCCGCCTCACGCAGTAACCTTTCCTGCGTCTGAACACCGAAGTGGAGCACTGGCAAGAGAGCGAGGTGTGGAAGAAGAAGGGCTTTTATAGGAGTAGCTTTCGCGAGAATGGGAAGGGGGAGCAGTAACCATAGCACTCCAGGATAGGATAATAACTCTCGTGAGAATTGGAGGGGGGGAGGAGTAACCAAAGCACTCCAAATATTGTGGGGAAATAGACAATGCCCTGAGGTCACAACATGGCAGAACAGGCACTCTGAGAATGTCCCAACTCTCGTGGGAACTAGCAGTAGCCTGAGGGGGCAACATGGCAGATATGGCTGCATATGCACAATTTCCCAGCATAATAATACAACCCCCACTAGGTCCTCTGTCATCCTTCTTGGATCTGTATTCTCCCCATCCACCCAGCCCAGAGTCTTTTACTTTGATGCAATACACCAATTCCAGTTCAGGTTCCACTTGTGTTTTCTCTTCTGATCTTATTTTTCAACTTCTGCCTGAGTGAGATCATACCATATTCATCCTTCTGTTTCTGACTTATTTCACTTAACATGAATTTTTCAAGGTCCATCCAAGACCTGCTGAAAATGGTGAAGTCATCATTTTTAATAGCTGAATAGTATTCCATTGTGTATATATACCACAACTTGCTCAGCCACTCATCTGTTGTTGGACACCTGGGTTGCTTCCAGGTTATAACTATTACAAATAAACATAGGTATACACACATCTTTTTGGATGGTTGTGTTGGGTTCCTTAGGATAAATCCCCAGAAGAAGAATTGCAGGATCATAGGGTAGGTTTCTAGCCTTCTGAGAGTTCTCCAGACTGTTCTCCACAGAGGTTGGACCTACTTACATTCCCACCAGCAGTGCAGGGGGTTCCTTTGACCCCACAACCTCTCCAGTATTTGCTGCTGCTACCTTTTCTGATGTATGACATTGTCACAGGAGTGAAGTGGTATCTCATTGTTGTCTTTATTTGCATTTCTTTGACAAAGAGTTGGAGCGTTTTTTTCATGTGTTTCTCAGCCTTTTGGATCTCTTCTGTGGTGAATATTCTGTCCATGTCCTCTCCCCAATTTTGGATGGGGTTATTTGTTTTCTTGTTGTTGAGTTTGGCAAGCTCTTTATATATTTTGGTTATTAGCCTCTTGTCTGATGTATGGCATGTAAAGATCTTCTCCCATTCTGTGAGGGGTCTCTTTGTTTGGGTAGTGGTTTCTTTTTGTGCAGAAGCTTTTTAATTTCATGTAGTCCCATAGGTTTATACTTACCTTAGTCTTCCTTATAATTGGATTAATTTCATTGAAGATGTCTTTAAAATTTATGCGGAAAAGAGTTCTGCCAATATTTTCCTCTAAGTATGTGATAGCTTCTGGTCTAGCATCCAAATCTTTGATCCACCTGGAATTAACTTTTGCATTTTTTGAAATATAGTGGTTCAGTTTCATTCTTCTGCATGTTTCAACCCATTTTTTCCAACACCATTTGTTGAAGAGACTCTGCTTTCCCCACTTAATAGTCTGGGCACCTTTATCAAAGATCAGATGTCCATAGGTGTGGGGCCTCACTTCCAGGCTCTCAGTTCTATTCCACTGGTCAGTGTGTCTATTCATGTTCCAGTACCAAGCAGTTTTGATGACAATGGCCCTGTAATACAATTTGAGATCTGGAAGTGTGATGCCTCCAGTTCTGTTCTGTCTTCTCAAGATTTTTTTTTTTGGCAATTGTAGGTCTTTTCTGGTTCCAGATAAACATTTGTAGCATTTGTCCTATTCTCCTAAAAAAAATGGTTAGGATCTTGATGGGAATAGCATTAAATTTGTAGATGGCTCTGGGTAGTATATTCATTTTAATGATGTTAATTCTTCCAACCCATGAACATGAAATATCTTTCCACTTCTTTGTGTCTTTTTCAATTTCCTTGAGTAGTGACTCAGAATTTTCAGTATACCAGTCTTTCACTTCTTTGGTTAGGTTTATTCCTAGATATTTTATTATTTTTGTTGCTGTAGTAAAAGGAATTGATTTCTGGATTTCAATTTCTTCTAACTTAGTGTTTGCATAGAGGAAAGCCACTGACTTTTGAATGTTAGTTTTGTAGCCTGACCCCTTACTGTATTGCCTGATGATTTCCAAAAGCTTCTTGCTGGATTCTTAATTTTTTTCTATGTATACTATCATGTCATCTGCAAATAGAGTTTGACTTCTTCTCTTCCAGTCTGTATCCCTTTTAATTGCTGCTGTCTGACTGCTATAACAAGAACTTCTAACACTGTGTTGAATAGTAATGGTGATAGTGGGCAGCCCTGTCTAGTATCTAATCGGAGGGGAAATGCTTCCAGCTTTTCACCATTGAGTATGATGTTGGCTGTAGGCTTGCTATATATAGACTCCACTATCTTGAGGAATATTCCATCTATTCCCATTTTTTGTAGTGTTTTGATCATAAAGGGATGATGTTGTATTTTGTCTAAGGCTTTCTCTTCATCTATTGATATGACCATGTGGCTTTTGGTCTTGCTTTTATTGATGTGGTGGATCATGTTGATTGATTTATGTATATTAAACCAACCTTGCATCCCTGCAGTAAACCCCACTTGGTCATGATGAAGAATTATTTGGCTAGAATTTTGTTCAATATTTTAGCATCTACGTCCATCAGAGATAACTGGTCTTAAATTTTCTATTTTGGTTGTGTCCCTATCTGCTTTTGGTATCAAAGTGATGTTGGCTTCATAGAAGCTGGAAGGGAGTATTCCAGTGTTTTCAGTATTCTGGGAGTAGAGGTATTAGTTCTTCTTTGAAGGTTTTGTAGAATTCATTTGTAAAGCCATCTGGTCCAGGACTTTTATTCTTGGGAACATTTTTGATAACTCTTTCAATTTCATTAGCTGTGATGGGCCTGTTCATATTATCTAGTTCCTCTTTAATTTTGGAAGTTTGTAGGTGTCTATGAAATCATGCATTTCTTCCATGTTCTCTAGTTTGGTGGCATATAGTTGTTCATAGACGTCTCACATGATATGTCGAATTTTTGCAGTGTCTGTTGTGATATCTCTTCTTTCATTTAAAATCTGATTTATTTGGGTCTTCTCCCTTTTTTTTGTTTTGTGAGTCTGGCTAAAGGTTTGTTGATTTTGTTCACTCTTTCAAAGAACCAACATTTACTTTCGTGATCTTTTGTATGGTTTTCTTATTTTCAGTGTTATTTATTTCTGCCCTAACTTTAGTGATTTCTGTCCTTTTGGTTGCTTTAGGGTTCCTTTGTTCTTCTTCTAGGTCTTTAAGATGTGCAGTCAGGCTGTTCATTTGTGCTTTTTCGTGTTCCCTAATGTGAGCTTGTATGGCTATGAACTTCCCTCTCAGCACTGCCTTAACTGTCCCAAATATTTTGATAGCTTGCGTCTTCATTTTAGTTGAACTCTCAAAACATTTTGACTTCTTCCTTTATTTCCTATTGGACCCAGTAGTTGTTAAGTAGTGTGCTGTTGAACTTCCACATTTTGGAACTATTACTAATGTTTTGTTGATTGTTAAGTGTTAGTTTAATTCCACTGTGGTCTGAGAAGATGCTTGGGATGATTTCAATGCTCTTGAAGTTGCTGATGCTGTCTTTGTGGCTTAACATATGGTCTATCCTTGAGAATGACCCATATGGACTTGAGTAGAATGTGTATTCCAATTTCTTGGGGTTAATGACTCAGAAAATGTCCAGTAGTTCTAGTTTATCTGTCTCTTCATTTAGCTCCCTCATTTCTTTTTTTTTTTTTTAATTTTTTATTTAGAAAAAGGAACCATTGACAAAACTATAGGATAAGAGGGGTACAGCTTCACACAGTTCCCACCACCAGACCTCCGTATATCATCCCCTCCACTGATAGCTTTCCTATTCTTTAACCCTCTGTGAGTATGGGTCCAAGATCATGTGGGATGCAGAAGGTTGAAGGTCTGGCTTCTGTAATTGCTTCCCCGCTGACCATGGTCCCTCATTTCTTTATTAATTTTCTGCCTGGATAATCTGTCCAGTTGAGAGAGTGGGGTGTTGGACTTCAGCATTGTTAACCCCTGATTAGTATTCTGTTATTTATGTGAACCACAATTTTCTTAGACACTCATCTGTCACTGGACTTCTGGGTTATTTAAGTTTGGGCTATTATAAATTGTACTTCTGTGAACCTAGGTGTACATAAGTCTCTTCAGATAGGTGTCTTTCTTCCTTTGGATATATCCTCAGGTGAGAAATTGTTGGGTTGCAGGGTGGTTCCATTTCTAGAGTTCTGATGACTCTCCAGATTGTTTTCCACAGGGGCCGACCAATTTACATTCTCACCAATGGTGTAAAATAGCTGTCTTGCCTGCCCAAAACCGTTTTTCAAATACCAGTTAATTAAATCGGATTCTGGAAATTCCTGGGGCATTTGAATGCCCTTAACTAGAATTTGCCTTATAATGTCATAAATTGATCTAGTCAATTAGAGATCGAATCTAAGCTGAAAGGGTATCATGTGTTTTAGGAGCTAAAAGGAGCATTTGCCAACAGCTATTACGTAGAAGACACAGACCCACCTTGTCTTAGATTTTATCAAGAAGTTTGAATAATTTTAATTTTTAATGTCTTGCATTTATAATTTTTTCAAGAATATATATTTACATTTACATGATTTTAGATATATCTTGAGAGTCTAGATACAGCATCTGGAGAGGAAATAAGACTTTCTGTTTTTAGGAATTACTACTTTTGAACATGTAAGTTTTCATATCTGTGAAAAAAATGTCCTAAGGTATTCAGAAAATTTAAAAGTTAGTTTGCTTACTTTAAAAGTCATCCATAATTTTCAAAGTTATTATCTTTGAACCTTAATTGATTCTTCTGCGAAATGGGAATAATGGTACTTATGAAGCTGTGTTAGACTCGGTCATGTGATATGATATAGTAGTAACCTTTCATCACGTATATATATATGTTGGCTATGACTCTTTACTTGACAGTAGTCCATTGTCTACAGTTGTAGAGCTTCATATAGTAAATTCCTCTTGATGAGATTTTTCTACCTGGTGTTGGGCAGACAGTGTTGGAACTGATTTGGGGATGCTGGACTCTACTTTGACAGCAGTTACTTACTCCCAGAGCCTGTCATATTTTTCCTTACCTCTTGTTTTTTTATGCAGCAAGAAGTCATTTATGCTAATTTACCCTTATTTGCATATAGGTTATAGAGTTCTGTGGTGCAGAGCATACTTAGAACTCCTTTTAAGTGTCTGTTTGGATCAAAGCAGTGCTGTATGGTAGCTGTTGTCTGACACCAAGCTGTGTGGTGTTGTTTTCATTAAACATTTATTACACTTCGAATGTGACAGCAGGCAACTTTGTGCCAGTATAACATGTTTTCATGCAAAATTTATTGAAAAAGATAAGACTTTGTAAAGAGATCTTGTTACCTTTCACCAGTGGTGGAGGGTAAATGTTTGGTTTGAAGGGAATGTACCTTTAACACATGTCATTGTAACATACATAAGAATCTTCATACTGTCAATTTTATTAAGCAAGTAAACATCTACATCTCTGTTAAAAATATGTGCACTGGATTTTTCTCCCTTTTAAAATTAAAGTTTCTACAATTTCCTTGTGAATTGAATTATTGAATACTGTAATAGTGGCCCATTATGTTGTTGGGTATTTTGTATTGCAGTGAAATTAACCACCCAATTTCTATTGTGTAGGTCTGAGTATTTGTCACTAGGTATTAGCTTTATTCAACAGAAACAATCTGTAATTTTTTCAAAAAGGCGAGGTCAAGAGAGGGAATCCAAGAGAACAAAAGGATGATCAGCAAAAGCAGGAGACAAGGATTTCCTAGGTTCTCCCCCAGGTTACCACCTTTTTCTTATTCATTTCATCAGTACATTTTAATGATCCCAGAGATTGCCCAGTGGGATTTGATTTGAATTATGCCTGATAGAGCATTAAATCACACACATTGTAAGCTCATTCTTCCTCTTCCTCCTCCTCCTCCTCTTCTTCTTCTTCATCATCATCTTCTTCTTCATCTTCTCCTCCTCCTCCTCCTCCTTCTTCTTCTTCTGCTTTTTTGTGGTTATCTGCCTGTGAAAAGTCTTGAAATGAGAGAAAGTACCTTTAGTTTCCTTTTTTTCGTGTCACAGGAGACTGAGGAATTCAGGTTATGTGAAGGAGTTAGCAAAGAGTGAAAGTAGTCTCAGGCTGGACCTTTTTAGTGCGTTTCACTGCATAGATTATATAAATTTCAGTGAGACCTTTTGCAGGAGGTATTAGAAAAGTTATGCTTACATCAATATTCAGGAATAAAAGGAGAGAAGTGAGTAGTGCAAAGATAGGAACTTCATCTTTGGGACTATGTAGATTTTACATATACCTTTAAATTCTGAGTCACTGTGTTTTGGGTATACTGAGGGATAATATTTTTAAAAAGTAAAATTATGTCATAACAATATACATAAACTCATTAATGAGAGAATTAGTGTGATATCACAAATGACTGAAAGGAGAATGCAAAGAGCAGATAAACATAGAGGCCATTGGGAATATGGGTCACAGGATTACTTTAATGATTTGAAACTGTGGTCCAGGAGGTGATTCAGTGGATAAAGTCTTGGGCTTTCAAGCATGAGGTCCAAAGTTCAATCCCTGGCAGCACATATACCAGAGTGGTATCTGGGTCTCTTTGTCTCACTTGTTTTATCCCTCATATTAATAAATAATATCTTTTAAAATAAGTGGAAGTCTTTAATAAAAAAATTATTTGAAACTGGCTTTTTCCACATGGGCGAGAAACCAGCTACTGTTCCATGGGACCAAATTTATTTGCATATCTATGGAAAACAAACATTTATATCACTATTGGTTTTTTATAATTTCTAAAATTTTAAAAGTATCTCAGACAAGGAAAGACAAAGAGAGAATTTGGGAAGGTACCCAGGGGTCTTTTTATAGTCAATTTTCATTGTTTCCCTGTCATAGCAGATTAATCCTTGATATGAATTTACTGTATATACTGTAAAATGGAAATGATGATAATTGATATGCTCTAAATATCAATTAGCACAGTTTACAGTAAGCTTTATGATGTTGTAGGATCTCAAAATTTTGTGTTTATGTTAAATCTTATTATTTCACGTTATTAATTCTTATGACTAGCAGTTTCTAAATTATTTTTTGCTTTTCTTTTAAATTTTTTAAATATTTCTTTATTTTCCCTTTTGTTGATCTTGTTGTTTTATTGTTTTAGTTATTATTGTTGTTATTGATGTTGTTGTAGTTGGATAGGACAGAGAGAAATGGAGAGAGGAGGGGAAGACAGAGAGGGGGAGAGAAAGATAGACACCTGAAGACCCACTTCACTGTCTGTGAAGCGACTCCCCTGCAGGTGGGGAGCCAGGGGCTCGAACCAGGATCCTTACGCAGGTCCTTGCACTTTGCGCCATGTGCACTTAACTGTCTTTTGCTTTTTAAAATGTTTTTTTTAAATTTATTGTTAAAGATTTTCTTTTTAAAATTTAATTTATTAATTTATTGGATAGAGACAGAGAAGTTGATAGGGTAAAGAACACAGAAAGGAAGAAAGAGGGGGCTAGCCGGTAGGTAGGACAGCGGGTTAAGTGCAAATGGCGCAAAGTGCGATGGACTGGCATAAGGATCCCAGTTGGAGCCCCTGGCTCCCCATCTGCAGGGGGTCGTTTACAAAAGCAGGTCTACGGGTGTCTATCTTTCTTTCCCTTCTTTGTCTTCCCCTCCTCTCTCAATTTCTTTCTGTCCTATCTGGCAACAACATCAATAACAATAAGGGCAACAAAATGAAAAGAATGGTCTCCAGGAGGAGTGGATTCATAGTGCAGGCACAGAGCCCCAGCGATAACCCTGGAGGAAAAAGAGAAACACAGAGAGAGAGACCGAGACCTGAGACCCTGCTTCAACACTTGTGAAGTTTCCTTCTTGCAGGTGGGGACTGGTGGCTTGAACCAGGGCCCTTTTGCATGATAACATGCTCACACTATCAAGTGCATCATTGTCTGGACCCAAAGTAATTTTCACTAGTGATTTAATAGTGTTTTATGAGATCATCAGATAATACTACCATTTCCACCACCCTCCCCCAACAATAACCACTATAGTTCTTCCATAGTCTTAGGATTGGCTAATTAGCATAGGTTATTTATTTTTTCTCACTCATGTATTTCATTTTTTAAATTAATTATTTTAATGAGAGAGACACACAGAAAAATTCAGATAAATAGATACTCAGCTCTGGTTTATGGTGTTGTTGGGGATTGAGCTTGGAATGCAGAGCCTCAGACATGAAAGTCTTTTGCATAACCATTATGCTATCTCATCAGTCCAAGTTCATCTATTTCAATTCTCTATATTCCACGTATGAGTAAAATTATGGTAGTTGTCTTTCACTTACGTCACCAATCGTAGTCACTTTCAGTTTGATTTATTTTGTCCCAAAGGACAAAATATAATCTTTCTTAAGTGCTCAGTAGTACTCCATTGAATAAATGTCCCATAGTTGATGGGCATTAGTTGGTCATTATGCCAGGTCCCCTGCATTGCTTGATGCTGTGGTCTATTTACATAATCATTGTTTTGCCTGATACCCGCCCTGCCTGCAGGGTATTGGTTTAATCCCCACTGGTTAGAACCTTTGCAATAGCTGCTGTGGAAGCTTGCTACACGCTCCTTTCTTTTCTCTAGCACCTCTCCTAGCCATTTCCTTTTCGACCTGCCACTTCCGTTTCAAAAGATATAAAGGCATTTTCTCTGATCAATAAAGGCATTGCATTGCGTTCCCGCTCAGACATGAGTTCCTGGTCTCTTCTCTCTCCAGTAATGCTAGCCTGGCAGGTATTAAGGTAGCATTAGTATTTTGGCTATTGTGAATAATGCACCTATGAACATGGGGGTGCATTGTATGTCCTTTTGAATTAGTCTTATAGATTGTTTCTTAGTCTCAGATACTCTCTTCTCCACTTTTCCTGCCAGTTCCATTCACTTTTTTAAGCTCACTTGACACTCTGTCCTTCATGAAATATTCCATTTGTTCATGTGCACTCACATATATCAATATAATGTACCACCTCAATCAAAGTCTCTCGGCTACTGTGTTAAGTCTACACAACTTCCCTTATTTTTTTCCTGTACTTTAAGTGTTATTAATCATGCCCCAATTAATATCACTTAGATTAAATTGCTTAAAAGCTGAGTGTCACATCTCTGACTTACATTCTGAATACTAATTAAAATTCTAGGCCTCCTTGATGACTCGTTACACCTCATCCTACTAGAGGCTCTTAATTGCTATCACCTGTTCTATTGATTCAGTACATGGCTGTAGGCAAACTCCTAGACTTAAATATACTGTTCATGGAGATCTCTTACTGAAAGCCTTGAGGTTTGCTTTCAGTGAAGCTGTGTGGTTTTGTAAACCAAAAATTCTGCACTTTTGTTTGAGTAAAGTGTAGAGAGAGTAAACTTGGAGCTTTAGTCAAGTCGTTTCTTTCTAAATAAACGAGCTAACCTCTAGTAAATATAAATAATATAATAAGGAAAGTGCAATAAATAATAATTATAATAAACAAGTCTAAATTCTTCTAATTAGTTTTTTAGTTCTGATTTACACTTCATTGTGAAAGTGTCATAAGTATCTCAGATGTGAATGTTTCTAAGTCAAACAAAAGCAATCTGCTTACTACATTTAGTTTTTAAATTTTAATATATATAAGTATATAATTTTAATTTGATAGGACAGAGAGGAATCGAGAAAAGGAACCTAGAGAGGGTGAGAGTGAAGCACCTGCAGCACTGCCTCACTACTCACGAAGCTTCTCCCCTGCTGGTGGGGACTGGGGACATGAACTGGAGTCCTTGTACATAGTAAAGTATGCATTCAACCTGGTGTGCCACTGCCTGAGCTCTCAATATATTCTCTGTAAAGTCTAGCTTAATCAGTTCTCACAGGTTTTCTTTCCCATGTAGTGACTGCTGGAGTGTCATCTTCAGAATAGAAGACTAGAATAAACTATAATAAATGATCCACATTTTAGATAAATCTTAGCAAAATAAAGAAAAACAAACTTAACTTCTTTGGTTAAACAGCAAAGACAGGGAAATGGAGACCCACATGATAATATATTTTTGTATCCTAATGTGACTCTACAGGACAGTTTAAAGTAACAAGTTTAAATATTCTCCAGAACCTAGTAAATAAAGTATATATGATCAGAAGGTAGTACTGACATAACTCTTTGGCATATTCTATTCCATTTAAATGGAATCATAGTAAAGCAATCCATTCATGTAATTGTTGTTAACATGACTTAGATTCCAAGGCTTTGGAAGTATATAATAAAAGAAAAACTCCAGATGGTGTCATTGGGGTTAATGCTTTTCATTTACTGCTAAGGATATGGTCCTTGGGTTCTGAGATTGCATATAGCTACAGGAAGATGGGGATGCATCTCAGTGAGAGATTTGACCTTGTGGGTATAAGCACAAAGCCCTTTCTAAATGGCATTACATATGTGATCATCACTAACACAGCAGGTGCAGTTAGGGAACTATAACAATGAGTACTGCTGTTTTTAATGCTTTCCAAACTCCTAGAGGAGGTTTTGAAATGGCAGCCTTTGGTTCCTGTGGAGATGCCGGTCTGTGACAGGCCACCTGGAAGTAGATGATCAAATTTCGGTTTGGTTATCATGTTGCTGTCTTAGTCTTTATCTTGGAGAAGATAAAGGAGGGCTTTTCACATTGGACAAAACAAGCTAGTAAGTAACAAAACGTGAAACTGATTATAGATTTTGAATAACTTATAGGTAAAACTTATTGTTGTGACTTCTTAGAAATTAAATCCACTCTACAAAAAAAAAATACGAAAAGAATAGTTGAAAAATGTTTCATTACTCAAAGTTGTCTATATAAATAAGAGTAGAGATTTTGTGTACACTCACACATACACACAATTACTAAAAGTGAATTGTAGCTTTTAGATTAATACTGTAAATGAAAGTCATTCATTTCATCCATTAGTAAGCCAGTAGTGTTAAGTCTTGCAAATTTGCAGTTTCAAAAATATGAAAAATTACTTAACTTCAAAGGAGTTATACTGATGTTACATCATAGGATGTGTACTTCTGAAGCTAATAAAGCAAAATCTGATTAGAATATATACTGTTGACACTGTTTTTAAATAAACTCTTCATGTTTTTTTTTTACATAGTTTATTTATTTTAATGAGAGAGATATGCAAGAAAGAGACAAAGATCAGAGTACTGATCAGCTCTGGCTTATAGTACTGGGGATTGAAAGGAACTTTGGAGACTCTGGCATGAAACTCTTTTTGTATAACCACTATGCAAAGCCACTCTTATTGATGCTACTTTTTATAAAATAGCATATGTCTTATCTTTGATACTAGGTTTGCCTTAATTCAGATTTAGTAAGTATCACTCCACATGCTTCCTCAGTTGTACAGTCTACCCCCTTCTACCCTTTGGCAAATTGAGAAGCTTCCTTTAATCAGTTTTGTATATACCGAGTAAGATAATATATAACCCCTTGTACCAGACTTCTTTCACTTAGCTTAATGATTTTGAGATAACTCAGGTTATTCCCAGGTATCAGTTTGTTCTTCATAGTATTAAGTAGTATTTTGCTCTATAGATGTACCTCAAATTATTATTCAAAAAATTCTATCCATAGGGGTTGGGCAGTGGCACAGCAGATTAAGCGCACATAGTGCAAGGACCGGCGTAAGAATCCCGGTTCAAGCCTCTGGCTCAAGCCCCTGGCTTCCCCACCTACTGGGGGGGGGGGTGCTTCACAGGGGTGAAGCAGGTCTGCAGGTGTCCCCTCTGTCCTCTCCAATGAAAAGAATGACAACAATAGTAATAATAACAAGAACAAGGGCAACAAAATGGGAAAAATGGCCTCCAGAAACAGTGGGTTCATAGTGCAGGCACTAAGCCCTAGCAATAACTCTGAAGGCAATAACTAACTAACTAACTAACTAACTAACTAAATAAATAAATCTATCCATTTACAGTTACAGATTTAGAGACTGTATTCTTCTTTTTCCTGTACAGAAAGAAGAGTGTCATTTTAGTATTATTGCTTCCTTTAATATTTGATGTAATTCACTTACCTAATGAACATTTTGTGGATAATGTATTTTTTTTTCCTACAAAGCTTATCACTGGGACTCTGCTTTTACAATGACTACACTGCCAGTTTCCCCCTTTTTCCTTTGATAAGGTTGAGAGAAGAGATATCTGTAGTACTGGCTTATCACTCATAAAGCTTCCCCTGCAGGTGAGAACCAAGGACTTGAACTTGAGTCCTCCTGCATGGTAATGTGTGCCCTCTACTGGGTATCCCGCTGCTCAGCCACATAGACTATTTTTTGGTGTGTTAGCTCTGGGAATAGCCAGTCCTTGCGCTTTGCGTCACGTGCGCTTAACCTGCTGCGCTACTGCCCGACTCCCAGTATTAGGACTCTTATCCATAGCAACTAGACAAGAAAGAGAAATGAAAGATATTCAGATAAGAAAGGGAGAACTAGAAGCATCACAATTTACAGGACATATGATTTTATTCATATAAAATCATAAAGAGGGACTGGGGAATGGCACACCCAGTTAAACACATACATGTAGTACAAAGCTCAAGGATCCGTGTAAGGATCCAGTTTCTCACCTGCAAGTTGGTCACTTCACAAGCCTTCTTTTTAATTTTTGTTTATAAAAAGGAAACACTGACGAAAACCATAGGATAAGTAAGAGGGGTACAATTCCACACAGTTCCCACCACCAGAATTCTGTTTCCCAGCCCCTCCCCTGATAGCCTTCCTATTCTTTATCCCTGTGGGAGTATGAATCCAGGGTCATTATTGGGAGCAGAAGGTGGAAGGTCTGGCTTCTGTAATTGTTTCCCCGCTGAACATGGGCGTTGGCAGGTTGATCCATACTTCCAGCCTCACAAGCCTTCTGAAGCAGGTCTGCAAGTGTCTGTCTTTCTCTCTGTCTTGCTATCTTCCCCTTCCCTCTAAATTTTTCTCTATACTATCCAATAAAATGGAAAAGTTACTGCCAGGAGCAGTGGCTTCGTAATGTTGCCACCAAGACCCAGTGATAACCGTGGAAGAAGAAAATTAATTTAAAATAAAAACATTTAAAGAGTTAAAAAGTAAAATCGTAAAGATACTATGAAAATTATTAGAAATAGTATATCAATATATTGAGTTTTCAAAAAATCACAACTTATTTTTTTTAAAGATTTTATTTATTTATGAGAAAGATAGGAGGAGAGAGAAAGACCCAGACATTCCTCTGGCACATGAGCTGCCAGGGATCGAACTTGGGACCTCATGCTTGAGAGTCCAAAGCTTTATCACTGCACCACCTCCCGGACCACAACAACTTATTTTTGCATAGAAAAATGTCATAACTTTTCTGACAACCCAACAGTAAAGTTGTAGGCTATACATCAACATACAGAAATGTATAGGAAATGTTAATAAATTAACAAATATAAAATTAATACTTAGAAATATACAGACCACCATAAATAGAAATTAAAGAAAAACCTTGTTTGCCAATGAACAATAATAAAAACAAATAAAATACCTACTAGTAAATTTAAGTAGGTAAATGATCTGTATGCTAACAACTAGAAGACACTACCACAAGAAATTGAATCATATGCAAATAAAAAAGGGAATGAGTCCAAGGTTATGAATTAGAAGAATGAACATTTTTTAATTATCTTTATTGCATAGAGACAGCCAGAAATCAAGAGGGAAGGGTTTGATAGAGAGGGAGAGACACAGAGACACGCCTGCAGCCCTACTTCACCACTCATGAAGCTTTCCCCCTGCAGGTGGGGACTGGGGGCTCGAACTGGGGTCTTTGTTCATTGTAATACAAGCGCTCAACCAGGTGCACCACCACCCGACCCCAGAATGAACATTTTTTAAAGGGTCATTTTGGTCATTTAAAAAGGAGTCTATGCAACAAGTTATAATGTCTGAGTCTCTGAGATCCTAGATTTGATCTCTGGCAACACTATATAAGCCAGAGACAAGCAGTGCTCTGTTTGGGAAAAGAAAGAGGTGTGCATCTTGTCTAAAGTAATAAAACAGATCTAATACAGTGCTTATTAAAATCATAAAGTGATAGCAATTAAAACAATATTTGAATATAAGCAGACACACAAATTAGTGTGACAGAATTGAGCATTCAGATGTAAACTCTTGCCTAGCTAGACAAGTAATTTCTATAAGAGATAGAAACATCTCAGCAGAGTAAGGGACACCTCTTCAATAAGCCTTATTGGCAAAACTGGACTGCTACATGCAGAAGAGTGAAATGAGACTGAAATCTTACATTATACACCAAAATTAATCAGAATGGATGAAAGAGTTTGAAATTGTAAGATATCTAGGGAAAAATGGTTTTGTACTCAACATTGGTCTTAAGAGAACTCAGTTCCCAATAGCAAGGAAAACAAAAGTAAAACTAAACAAATGGAATTACACACAACAAACTAGACCATTGTTTACTGAGAAGGTAACCTACAAAAAGAGAAACAAAAAGCAATTTATACATTAGACAAGGCATTAATATCCAGACTATTTAAAGAACTTATAAAACTCGGCAGCTAAAAAGCACACAGTATGAATAAATTTGGGCAGATGGCCAAAACTCTTGTTTTATGAATTAGAATATGACTTATTATGGTGAATATCCCATATGTTCTTTGCTGTTACTGAGTCATATGTTGTAAAAATGACAGTTCGATCAAGTTGGTTAATGATGTTATTCTATTCTTCTGTCACTACTTGTTTACATCTATGAGTTCTATTGACTTCTGAGAGAAAATTTCGAAGTCTCTAGCAGTAATTCTGAATTACCTATTTGTCCTTTCAATTTATGCTTTGTGTGTTTTAAAACCCTCCCTTTTTTTAAATTGATTTAGTAATGATAATGGGCAGCCCTGACTAGTACTTGATCTGAGAGGGAATGCTTCCAGTTTTTCACCATTGAGTATGATGTTGACTGTAGGTTTGCTGTATATGGTCTCCACTATCTTGTGGAATTTTCCACCTATTCCCATTTTTTATAGTGTTTTGATCATGTTTGAAGGAATGTTGGATTTTGTCAAAAAGCTTTCTCTGCATCTATTGAAATAATCATATGGTTTTTGGTTTTGCTTTTATTGATGAGGTGAATCACATTGATTGACTTAAGTATATTGAACCAGCCTTGCATTCCTGGGATAAATCCCACTTGGTCATGATGAATCATCTTTTTAATATACTGCTGTATCTGGTTGGCTAGGATTTTGCTGAGTATTTTAGCATCTATGTTCATCAGACATATTGGTCTGTAGTTTTCCTTAAAGCCCTTTTTTCTAGTTGAATATACATCTAGGGTTGTGGAAGAAACATTAGGCTGGTAAGTGTGCTTTCTGCTCCAGCCTCTTTTAGCAACTTTTATGGGACTGTAATCTGATCACACCCCTCTGGGTTTGTATTTCTTAATTCTACAGTGAGATGGATGGAATATGTGGTATTTAAAGTCCCTTTGTGTGGTAGAAAATGATTCATCAGTCTTGAAGACCAGAATAACATACTCTAGGATTGAAGGGAAAGGGGAGGAGGGTCTTAGAATACTCCTTAAATTGTTTAAACTCTTTACCAAGAGTTAATTATACTTGATAGTGACTTCCACCATTTTCTGGGGCAAGGACATTGGTGAGTGGATATAGTTAAGATAGTACCACTTAACAGATGCCCAGCTTTCCTTTTGTCACTCACTTATCAAATAATATATCAAGTATATAGCTGTTCTTGAATCTTAGAGATCCCATGATATTCAGTGCTTCACTCAGATCTCATTGTGTGGGGTAAGGGGATAGTAATTACAGAATCACATAAATAGAAAATTTCAATTGTGATAAGCATTTAGCATAAGAGATGCTTAGTGCTTTAAATGCCATACAATGAGCAAATAAGGTGGCATATAATATGGGGGGGTACATTTAACTTAGACCTACTGGGAAAACTTTGCTGAAGAAATAAGAATGAATGGAAATTAGTGAGCAAAGAGCAGGGAACATGAATGAGGGTCCTTAGAAGAGAGGCGTACTGATCTGAACAGACTAAAAGATGGGTCAGATAGCTAGGAGGTGATGGCAGAAACAGAACTGAATATAGTGTGAGGCAAGCCGGAGGCACAGATAGGCCCTTGTAAACCTGGTTAAGGATTTGGGTCTCTATCTTAGGAGTAACAGGGTGCCTTTGATGTGTTTTAATCTGATGGGTGACATGATTAGATTAGTGCTTTGAAAAGATCACTCCAGCTGCAGTGTGGAAAACAGATTGCAAAGGATAAGGGTACATGCAGAGAAACTAGATAAGTAGCACCAGTCATATAGGAGAGATGGAATAGTAAGTTGAACCAGGGATTTGGCATTGGGGACAGATGATAAGTAGATATTGATGAAATATAATATTTAATGGTGGATTTGATTTAGCAAAACGGATGAAAATATGGGTAGCCATTAGTTTTCTGGTTTGCATTACTAGAATGATTATACCTTTTCACTGACCATGGATATACTGGAAGATCTTGGTATATGGGAGAAAATTCTCTGTCTTGAATATACTGAGTTTTATAAGCCCTTGGAACATTCAGAATCATGCAGGTGGAAAAGTCAGAAAAGTTCTGAGTTGGAGTATTAGATTTTCAGTTCCTTCTTATCTTTACTTTTTCAGGTATTCTGCTTATAATTTCATAATTGTAGAGACATACAAAAGGTAGGCCAAAGAGTCAAAACAGTATTAGTTTATGTGGGATTAAATCAGAATCACTGCTGGGTGTGACCCTGGTCCATAGGAAGATATGTGTTTTGTGCCCTGGATTAATTTTGGGTACTATTAAAATGTGTCTGGTGCTATTGTGGACACTGGAGATTGCAAAGAAGAATAAGACATGAATTTTTTTCCTATTTTTTATTAGTGATTTAAAAATGATTGACAAGATTGTAGGATAAGAGGTGTACAATTCCATACAATTTCTACCACCAGAGTTCTGTACCCCATTCCTTCCATTGGAAGGTTCCCTATTCTTTATCCCTCTGGGAGTATAAACCAAAGTTCTTCATGGGGTGAAGACATGATTGTTTTGACCTTAAGAAACTTTGATCTGATTTGGGAGTCACTCATAAACAGTGAGTGCTATGCCTGAGAGATGCCCACTGTCCTGGAAAGGCATATATATTGCAGAGACACTTAAGCCCAAACAGACCAGTTGAAATTTTATTTGTTTGTTTGTTTACTGCTTGCTGCTAGGCACTGGGGCTTGGTGCCAGTACTGAGAATCTGCCAGTACTAAGAATTCACTGCTCCAAGCCACCATTCTCCCCCACCCCCAATTTTTGTTAGATAGGACAGAGAGAAATTGGGATAGGATGAGGAGATAGAGAGTGGGAAAGACAGGCACCTGCAGACCTGCTTCACTGCTCGTGAAGTGGACCACCTTGCAGGTGGGGAGCAGGGCATTGTGCTGAGATCCTTGAGCTTGGTAATACGTGCACCACCACCTGCTCCTTCACCCCCCAGTTTGAATTTTCTAGAAGTGTTGACTCCTAAGTCATCTGGAAAAAGATGATAGAGGAAAAAACAGGGAGGAAAGGGGGAAGAAAAAAAAGGAATGAGATCAGAGGGGTCATGGAATATTTGGGAAACTGTTACTATTTTACTGCCAGACAGAAAAATGTCATTTGGAAATAAGGTAAATTAAGCTTTACTGAGCCTTTCTCTCTCTCTCTCTCTCTCTCTCTGTCTCTCTCTCTCCTTTTTATTACTTTATGGCCTTTTCCCTTCCTCTCTTGCCTTCCCTCCTTTAAATCGGTAATAGGTAGTTTAAAATGAACATTATATAAAGGAATCCATACAGTAAAGATTCTGTTTTACACCCCTTTCACCACTCCACCACCCTTGAAAATCCAGATAATCACATTTGATATTATTATTATATAACTTAATTTTATTATTATAAAATAATAATAAAACAAAATAAATAGCTCAGCTCTGGCTAATGGTGGTGTGGGGGACAGAAATTAAACCTGGAACTTTGGAGCTTCAGACACAAAATTCTCCTTGCATAACCGTCACACTATTTCCCCTGCTCCACATTTAATTTTAAAAGTTTATTCTTTGGGAGCCGGGTGGTAGCACAGTGGGTTAAGCACATGTGGCACAAAGCGCAAGGACGGGTGTAAGGATCCCAATTCGAGCCCCAGCTCCCCACCTACAGGGAGGTCGCTTCACAGGCAGTGAAGCCAGTCTGCAGGTGTCTGTCTTTCTTTCCCCCTCTCTGTCTTCCCCATCTCTCTCCATTTCTCTCTGTCCTATCCAACAACAATAAAACAAGGGCAACAAAAGGGAATAAATAATAAATAAATAAATATATTCTTCTAGGGCTTCTTTTTCTTCTAGGGTTTCTTAATGTAAAATCGTAAGCAAAAACAAAAAACTGTAAGAGGTATTTCAGGGGAGATGTTCAAGGAGTTTGGATCAAAGAGCTTAAATTAGAGAAATAGCATTAAGGAGAATGGGATGGACTGAGGAACCACTTAGGAATCTTACAGTAAAAACTGCTGAGAGAGCAATGGGAAAGGAAAGAATGTTAGTACAATTGGCTTTATAGGAAAAATACTAATTTTGATTGAAGTATACACTCACACACACCTCAGAACATCACTACATCATTTGATGTGGTGTGTCAGGAATTGAACCCACAGCCTCATATATGCAGAGTAAACACTATTACTGGGCCACCTCCTGGACCCCCTACAATTGGACCGTGATCTTATTTAAGAGTTGACTTCAGCAATTTGCCAGTTGTTTCATACTAAATAATAGTGTGGTGACACTAATGGTTAAATGTGGATGAGCTGTGTGAATGGTATGTTAATGGAAACCAATGGTGTTTATTCATGAAATGAGGGAAAAAAAAAACTAATAGAGAAGTTAAGTGGAGCATAGTGCTTAATATCTACTGGAGTCTTATAATCTGATTTAACTCATCTTTTTTCATTTACTACCTATGTAATCTTGGGCACATCACTTTCTTAGCCTCTTTATCTATAAAATGGTCACAAGAAACGTAACTACTTCATGGAATTGCAAGAGGATTAGAGAAGATGATGCATAAGGAAGAGTTTGTATCCAGGGCTCGCTCAAATGATCAATCATGGATAATTTATTTGATCCTGTGAAGTAAAGGTGTAAAAGGAGTAGAGATTGAGAAAGAGGTTAAGAGCATGAAATACTCATACACAGTTACTTTGATAATCTGCCTGTGAGTGATTTAGAAATATCACACGTCTTCTTTGAGCCTTAGTCCAACTATCCACTCTAAAATAGTTAGTCTAAATGACCATCAGGCTCTTTCCAGCTGTGTTCTTCTTATGACATACCTAGGCATCTTTGAACTCAGAATAAAACTATTATTATTTCAAATACCATTAATATCTTGATTTTGATTAATTATATGGCAATAACCAGAATTCAGTCTCTATTATACATTTAGTCTTAATTTTTTATGTGGTTGCTTTTGTAAATAATTTTGTTTTGACTATAAAAGACAGACTCCCCCCCCCTCCAATAACCACCTTATAAAAGACTATTGTTTGTTTTGGCCCTTTTAATCTACCCATGAGAAATTCAAGCTGAATGATATGGAGCTGTGAAAATCCAGTTAGTGTGAGCTGTAATCTTTTTTGCTGGCTTTAAATAGTTAGAGTACCATGCAGACACCCTGCAGATAACTGAATCAAAACATAAGTAATCACCTAAACATGGAATCTGCCTTTGCAGTTATGGAACTAGTGTAGAAATCACTAATAAGCATTTACTTTTCAGAAAAAGAATTCTGTCATGATATCAAATAAAATCAGGGCTAGATATTAAAAGCTATATTTCATAGGTAGACCACCCGCTATTGGTAAAAACATTGATTTCTGTTATTAACCAGTATTTATAATATGGCAATTATAGAGTCAGGAAAGCATCTTTATTGAAAGAGAATATTTATAATCCTCTAATCTTTCAGCTATCTACTTCAGCTATTTCTAAAGGAAAATAAGAAACTGTTAACAATAATCAAGCTTTTGAACTATAGTGTAAGATATAAAAGTTTGCTCCTCTCTTTTATCAAAGAAGCTGATTCTACTAATGTAGTTTATTGAATTTAGGTATCAAAATATTCTCTAATAACTTTGTCAAATGGACATCTATTTTTCTAGTTTTACAGGCTGGCTCCTTTTTTTTTTTTCTTTTAAGTTAAAAGATAGATCTCTCATCCATTAGATTCTGCATTAGAGTAATGAGAAACACAGTACTCAGTATGCCAATGCTGCCTCCGAATTTCATTAGCTTTCCATTTTCTAATACTTCTGTTGATAATATTCTGGTGAAGTTTATAAAATAAAATAGGCTATTTGTTGAAACCAATATCTTAGTGTTGCTGGCATGATTCATGCTACATTAAGAGTTTATGAGTCATTAGTAATCTTTATGTTCAGTGTATTGTTCTGAACAGCAAACACGAAGTCTTTATTTTGAAAGATTCATAGGGTCTGCTCCAAGAAAAAGGTTTTATAAAGTAGATGTTTTTCCTGTGCTTATTGCTTTGCCTCAAGGCAATTTTGTGGAGCTCAACATGCCAGTCCTTCAAAAAGAGGGGAGCCACCAGAAACAAAGAGTCTGAGGATTCTTAATACTTAGTTTTTCTATAAAGTTTTCTTTTGTTATAGAAATTAATGAGCATATAAAGATAAGAGGTTGATATAATGAATCTAGTTTATTATCTTAATTTACAACTAGTTGCAACATATGGTCTGCCTTAGATATGCTATGCACTAATATTGAAAACCTGTTGTTATCTTACCTAATGTCTTCACTGAAAGTTCTAAGAGCCATTTCTGTTCTGCTGGGCTGGTAAATGTAGATATGCACTTAGATTAATAGCAGATACTTTTAGGAGGAACATTTTTTTAAATGTTTTATTTTAACAGCATTTATAACCTTCTCATTTACATTGAAAACATACCGTGTACATCTGTACATGTAAAACATCTGGCCAATAAGATCTCTGTGGTGGAATATCCAGGAGTTATCTAATAATGATAACACTTTGTCACTCTTAAAACCTTCATTTTCTTTCTTGTAAGTGTATTTGCTTCTGTTCTTTTAAAACTATGTATTTCCCCAGTTTAAAAGTTAATAACTTGTCATCTTTACCATTCACCCTCCTTTGAATCTGTTTATCACATATTCCTTTCTGTATCTCTCCCACCTGTGTTTTTTTTGTTTACATTTAAAAAAAAGATTTATTTATTTATTTTTTTATTTAAGAAAGGAGACATTAACAAAACTAGGATAGGAGGGGTACAACTCCACACAGTTCCCGCCACCCAATCTCCATATCCCATCCCCTCCCCAATAGCTTTCCCATTCTTTATTCCTCTGGGAGCATGGACCCAGGGTCATTGTAGGTAGCAGAAGGTAGAAGGTCTGGCTTCTGTAATTGCTTCCCCGCTGAACATGGGCGTTGACTGGTTGATCCATACTCCTAGTCTGCCTCTCTCTTTCCCTAGTAGCCACCTATGTTTTCTTATCTGACACTCTCCTGCTCCCTGTGAAAATAGTTGTCACTACTCATACTGCAGAGTCACCCATGGTTCATTCTCAGTCACCATTTTCCTGCCTTCACTTTCCTTCTTACATCAGTTTCAGATTGTGAAAGTGTCCTATTTCTATCTTGTGTGCTTTGAATCTTATGATTCCTTCTAACTGTGCTCTTTCCAAGATCAGTTTCTTGCTTGTCAAAATTTTATTAACAGAACAAACCAAACCAAAATAAATGTAAGAAACCTTTATCCTGTGTTGAAAGTTCCTTCATTACTTTTTCATTTCTCTACTCCCTATTTTAATAGAATTTCCTTTGCTTATTCTTTTCTGTCTCCTCATATTTGGGTTTCTAGTTACACTGTCACAAAAATACTGTCCTTGTCAGGTGACTTCTATCTTACCAAATCCAGCAAACACTTCTCTCTTGTCATTGTAGTTTTTTTTTTCCCCCCCTTTAAGAAGTTGCCAGTACAGTTGATACTTTTGCACATTATGTGCACCTTTGCACATAATGTTGTCCCTTTCTCCCTGGTTCTCTCCGTTCAATGTAATTTTTTTCTCAAGGGCCACTCCTTCATGACTTGTGTTTCCAAATGTTGGAAAACCTCACAGCTTTTAACCAGGATTGCCATTTACCACTTTCTATAATTTTTCTTCTAGATTTAATATTCTTTTTTTTTTTAATGACCAGGTAGTTGGATTTTAGGTTTTGTGACCTAAGAGGCAAAATAGGAGATAATATGTATGCCATTATAAAAAAGGAGAAAAGGGGGAGTTGGAGGTAGTGCAGCAAGTTAAGCACAGGTGGTGCCAAGCTCAAGGACTGGAGTAAGGGGACCAGCATAAGGATCCCGGTTCGAGCCCTTGGCTCCCCACCTGCAGGGGCATCGCTTCACAAGTGATGAAGCAGGTCTGCAGGTTGTCTGTCTTTCTCTCCTCCTCTCTGTCTTCCCCATCTCTCTCCATTTCTGTCTGTTCTATCAAACGATGACCTCATCAACAACAATAACTACAACAATACAATAATATAATAATAACTACAACAAGGGCAACAAAAGGGAATAAATAAATAAATAAATAAGGGAGTTGGGCAGTAGCACAGCAGGTTAAGTGCTCAGTGCCTGCACTATGAATCCACTGCTCCTTGAGGCTATTTTTTCCCTTTTGTTGCCTTTGTTTATTGGTGTTGTTTTTATGATTGCTATTGCTGTCATTGTTGGATAGGACAGAGAGAAATTGAGATAGGAAGGGCAGACAGAGGAGGGAAGAGAAGGATGGACACCTGCAGACCTGTTTCACCACTTGTGAAGCAACTCCTCTGCCAGTGGGGAGCTGGGGGCTTGAACCGGTATCCTTATGTCACTCCTTGTGCTTTGCACCACGTGCGCTTAACCTGCTGCACTACCACCTGACTCCTTTCTTTCTTTGCCAGAGCACTGCTCAGTGCAGGTTTACAGTGGTGTGTGGAGCGTGAGGGTTGGAGATTGAACCTGGGTCCTTAGAACCTCAGGCCTGAGAGTCTCTTTGTATAACCCTTATGCTCTCTACCCCTGCCCCAAATGTAATCTTTATAGAGTTCTTTCCTGAATACCCAGTTTGAGTTAACCATCTTCCTATAACATCACTTTATATACCCTCTTATATATAGTGAATGCTTATCACAACTTGTTAGTGGATAGGAGTCTCCCATTAGAATGCAAATTTCAAAAGAACAGGGGCCTCATTCACCTTGTATCCCCATAGCTTATAACTTCCTAATAATACAAGGTCATTGCCTAAGATTGACACATGATTTAAATGATTAAATGTTTAATTCTGATTAAATGTTTCTTAGATTTAAAGTTCATATTTCTTCAGTTTGTTATATATGTTTATAACATACATTAAACTACTTTTTTGTTTATTTTTTAATTTATCAATGAGAGAGAACCAGAATATCATTCTGACACATGCAATGCCAGGAATTGAACTCAGGACCTTACACTTGAGAGTTCAGTGCTTTATCTACTGTCTCACATCCTAGGCCTTTATTATAGTTTTAAGATAGAGTCAGAAAGACAGAGAAGGGGGAGACAGATGAGAGAGAGAGGGAGTGTGTGTGTGTGTGTGTGTGTGTGTGTGTATGAGAGAGAGAGAGAGAGAGAGGCTGAATAGCACCAACACTTCCTTCAGTGTGGTGGGGGTCAGTCTTGAATTTGGGTTGCACACATGGCAAAGTAACACACTGTCCAAATGAGCTATTTCATCATCACATAATAAATGGTTCTACATAAAGAAAATTAATTAAACTTATGTGAAGTTTTTGTTTTATAATTTTTTTAAATTTAGAATTATAGTATGTGAAAGCTCTGCTCCACACTTCCCTTATCTTGATCCTTTAAAGTGACTCTTTTTATTTCTTCCCTTTTCTTTACCAGAGCACTGCTCTGCTCTGGCTTATTGTGGTATCAGGGATTGAACCTGGGACCTTTGGAACCACAGGCATGAAAGCCTTTTCAGGTAACCATTATATTGTATCCTCAGCTCCAGACTGACTCTGGAGAAGCTGGGTTGAATGCACATGTTACAATGCTTGAAGACCCAGGTTCAAGCCTCCAGCTCTCCACCTGCGAGGTTGAGCTTCACTACCAGTGAAGTAATGCTACAGGTGTTTCTCTTTCCTTCTCTATCTCTGTCTGCCCTTTCCCTCTCAATTTCTCTCTATATAATAATTAACTGAATAATACATTTAAAAATAAATTGACTCTTGGTAGCATTTACATTTGCAATTTTACTTTCACCTGTGCATTTACAACAATATACAGTATTGCAGGAATAAATTATACTATTATATATTACACTATGTAAATATATATATAGTATACAATATACTTTATGTAAATCTATACACACTTTGTCGTTAGATTTTGTTTTATGGTAATGCTTTGTCTTGAGAACTACTAAGGTGTATTTTAAAATATTTAGTAAATATTTTATTGTCAATAAAATATTTACTAAAGCAGATGTTCAATTTTTAAGAAAAGAGATGACTAAATTAGTATTCTACAACTAAACCTTTGTGTTTGTGTGTTTTATCCTTACAAATGTGGTGAATTCTCATAGGTGGCACCTACAAAGCACAACAAAGGAGAATACAAAGTTAAACTTTAATGAACTGTGGTTCATCACAGCAGATCTGTGGACTTAGGAAGGTGGTGGTGTGGGTTGGGGATATAGAGCCCCTAGTGGAGGAGGATGACTGGTTGAGCCCGAGGTGTTTTCACACCTATCTTGGGGTGATGCATAACTGTATTCCCATGTCAGTAGCAGTCCTGGAAGTTAGTATTTTCTCGAAGAATTTATTAAAATATACATATATATGTGTTTTCTTTTTCTTTTGCCTCCCAAGGCTTCACACCAGCACAGTACTTCTACTCTCAATGTGCTTTTCCCTTTCAACCCCACAGAGAGATAGATGGAGAGGGAAAGAGAAAGAGCAACAATGTAGCACTGCTCTGCTGTTCATGGAGCTCTCCCCCACCCTCCACCATACACTGTGGCTCCCCACCTGCAGAGGGGTCACCTTACAAGTGGTGAAGCAGGTCAGCAGGTGTCTCTCTCTCTCTCTCTCTCTCTCCCTTTCTGTCTTTCCTTCCTCTCTCAATTTCTCTCTGTCCTATCCAACAACAACAACAGTGACAACAACAACAATAAATACAACAACAAGTGCAACAAAAATGGGAAAAAATGGCCTCCAGGAGCAGTGGATTTGTAGTGCAAGCACTGAGCCCTGACGATAACCCTGGAGGCAGAAAGAAAAGGAAAGAAGAGAAAAGAAAGGGAAAGAAAAGAAGTTCTCCCCCCCCAAGATAATTGGATCAGTCCAGTTAGTTTCGCGGGCCTGCTTGGCCCCGCCCTGAAGGAACCCCGCGAGAGTTCCAGAGTTCAGAGGGTTCCTGAGTTCGAAAGAAAGAGAGAGTTGGAGAGTTCCACAGTTGGAGAGTTGAAGAGCACCAGAGTTCGAGAGTTCGGGAGTTAGAGGGTTCCTGAGTTGCAGAGAGGAGAGAGTGCTGGCGCGGCCGGAAAGAGACAGCAGAGTTCTGTTTGGTGATTAGTTTGTCTTAGTTTATGAATCGTTGTTCCTGAATAAAGAAATACAGCTTCCCCGCCCAGCCGTATGTCTCTGGTCGTCTCTGTTACCCGCCCGTGAAGCTAGCATGGCCAGCTAGAGGCCACCGAATTTTTAACAACAAAAAGAAAAGAAAAGAAAAGAAAAGAAAAGAAAAGAAAAGAAAAGGTAAGAGAAAGACACTGCTTGGGACGCTGTCCCCACTTGAGGTGGTGAGTCAGGGCTCAAATCCGGGTCCTTGAGCAGATCCTTGCCCATAGTACTATGTGCACTTAACCAGGTGTGCCACTGCCCAGCCCTTTAGGTCAGTTGTTTTATAGAATGTCCCTCAGTTTGTCAATGTGTGATTTATCCTAATGATTAGATTTAGCTTCTTTTTTAAAAAATATTTTTAAGTATTTTATTTATTTGTTTATTTATTTTTGAGAGAGATGCAGAGAAAGACACAGAGAGAAACACCAGAGCACTGCTCAGCCCTGGTTTCTGGTGGTGCAGGGGATCTAACCTGGGACTTTGGAGCTTCAGGCATGAGAGTCTCTTTGCATAACCATTATGCTATCTACCCTCCTTTTTTTTTTTTTCAATTGGTGGGGGTGGGGGTGGTGGCAGGAATATCACAGAAGTGACATTGGGTCCTTCTCAGCATATCCCAGTAATGATAGTATATTGGTTTGCTCCATTTTTGGAGCTATTAATGTTGATTATTTGGCTAAAAACCAAATAAAATTTGACTTGATAGAAATACTAGATAATCTGCTCATAGGTGGGGCCTAGGAAATAATTCAGGGGCTTGAAAAAATCATGTTAAGTGAAATAAGTCAGAAACAGAAAGATGAATATGGAGTGATCTCATTCTCAGGCAGAAGTTAAAAAACAAGATCAGAAGAGAAAACACAAGTAGAATCTGAACTGGAATTGGTTTATTGCCCCAAAGTAAAAGACTCTGGGATAGGTGGTGGTGGGGGGGAGAATACAGGTCCAAAAAGGATGACAGAGGACCTAGTAGGGGTAGTATTGTTATATGGAAAAAACTGAGAAATGTTTTGCATGTACAAACTATTGTATTTACTGTTGAATGTAAAACATTAATTCCCCAATAAAGAAATTAAAATTAAAAAAAGAAAGAAATCAGGGACTCATATTGGGTGAAGCCTCAGTGGATTATGGTCTATTGGAGCAGATCCAGGGACTCTGAAGAAATGATGGGAGTGAGAGAAGGCTACTGGAGACCTACTGTCTCTGATGGAAGAGATGGATGCATGGATTAGTGGAGGATTAGGTGAACTGATCTATATCTTGGGGCAATGTGGACCTGTTACTGTGACAGTTCAGTAAATCAACAATTTTGTAAATCAACATTTCCTCAATAAAGTGATACTGAAATTGAAAAAAAGAAAACTTTTATAATGGGAAAACTTTGAAAGTCCAATTTTTTGTTTAAATCAATCACTTGCTGTAGTTCCCCTGTATGTATGTCCTCTATCTGTTTGTAGAACAAAATAATGTGGACTTGTCAGTATAATGTCGATGAAGAAGTTAAGTGAAATGTAAACAGTTTTCTAAACCAAGGTTGTATCACTCTTTTTTCAGTCTTAGAGAATTTTAATTCTGCTTGATTTACCTGAATTTTTTTTATCATTGTGTACAGACTGTCTTGTTAGATGACACTATAGTTTATAAAATATCTAAGAAGTTACTATGATGCAGAATTTTAATTTTAGTTAATTACTTTACTAGATAGGACAGAGAGAAATTGAGAGAGGAGAGAGAGAGAGGCACCTGCAGACCTGCTTCACTGCTCATGATACTTCTCCTCCCTGCAGGTGGGGAGGGGGAGCTTGAACCCAGGTCCTTGAGCATTGTAACATATGCACTCAATCAAGTACACCATTGCCTGAACCCCACAGAATTTTAACTTTTTAGCTGAAAGTTCGAAATGGAGTTGGACTATAAAAGAAAGCTTGAAATCCAGTCAGATTTATCTGTCATACTTTTTTCACATTGCGCTTCCCAAATTACTTTAGGTCTAGTACTTTATTGTACATTTTAAAAAGAACTGCTAGTAACTTCAAGAACATTTAAAGTTCTGAGAAACATCAGTGATGCACTGACTACACTCACGTTCCTGAGTCCCTGGAGGTCCCTGGTTCAATCTCTAGTACAACCATATTGCCAGAGCTGAGCAAGTGTTCTGGTATCTGTCTCCTTTTCTCTCAAGAAACAAACAATAATAAATATTGCATAAATATAAATACTAAATAAATATAGATTTTAAATAATAAATCTTCATATAGTCTTGGGAGAAAAAAATCAATGGGACTGAAAAAATAGTAAAATAACAGTAAAAAGTGTAGTTAAGATAAGAGTAGATGGGTGAGATTGTTCTTTAGCCAAAGTTAAAAGTGTCATTTGTTCTTTATTTCCCATTTTACAAAGATTTTAACACTAATAATTTAATTTCATAAGAGTAGACAGGTAATAGAAAAAACACTTTCTTTTTTAAATAAATCTTTTAAAACTTTATTACTTATTTATTTATTGGATAGAGACAGAATTTTTTAAAATTTATTTTCCCTTTTGTTGCCCATGTTGTTTTTTTATTGTTGTGGTGGTTATTATTGTTGTTGTTATTGATGTCTTTGTTAGGACAGAGAGAAATGGAGAGAGGAGGGGAAGACAGAAAGGGGGAAAGAAAGATAGACACATGCAGACCTGCTTCACCACCTGTGAAGCAACTCCTCTGCAGGTGGGGAGCTGGGGGCTTGAACCAGGATCGAGTCCTTGTGATTCACGCCATGTGTCCTTAACCCACTGCTGATACTGCCTGACAGAGAGATATTGAGATGGGGGAGGAGTTAGAGAGAGACAGACACCTGCAGCCCTGCTTCACCACTCATGAAGCTTTCCTTCTGCAGGTGGGGACCAAGGGCTTGAACCTGGGACCTTGCACACTAATTATAGCACTTAAGCAGGTGTGCCACTGCCCTGCCACTAGGGAAAAAAAAAAACTTTCTGTATGTTTTATATATGTAGTTTAGTTCTATGTAGTTTTACTAAATTTGTAAAATATTTTAAAGTCTACTGTAAATATTCATGTTTACTTGTAGAAAATAGAATGTTTATATGTTTTTAAAGAACTAAAAATAAATCAGCAGCACTCCTGTAAATCAATATTTTTCTCAAAGAATTTATTAATATATAAAGATGCAAATTTTTCCTCCAAATCTTCACACCAGCACAATCCCTCAACTCTCAGTCTTAACAAATCTTAACACTCAGTTTTAATAAAATAATGCCAATTTGTCATATGTAGTAAAGTTTTTTTCCATATCTGTTGACAGCTAATTTATTTTTTTATTAGTTCCGGTTAAGAAAAATAAATATCTTCTGGGTTGTTATACGAAGAGGATATAGGGGGGCTGGGTGGTGACACAGTTACTTGGGTACATGTGTTACAGTATGCAAGGACCCGACTTCAATGAGACCTCAGTTTCCACCTGCAGGAGGAATTTTCATGAGTGTTGGATTAGTACTGCAGGTGTCTCCCCCTTCCTCGCCCCCTCTGCCTCCTTCTCTTTCTCCCTCTCTACCTCTCTCTTCCCTCTCAATTTCTCTGTCTCTATCCAATAAATAATCAATTAAATTTAAAAATAATAGAGTATGGTTTAGAGTCAATTCTCGAAACAAATAAGAAAAGCCTTGGGTTTCTGTGTCCCATAATGGTACTCTGGAGACACGTAGGATGCATCATGGCTGATGTTAATGCTCAAGGACCTGGGTTTGAGCCTCTGCTCCCTTCCTGCAGGAGGAAGCTTGCCATGAACAGTGAGACAAGTACTGCAAGTGTCTCTCTGTTTCTCTCAATCTGTTTCCCCCTTTCCTCTCAATTCTTTCTGTCCTATCAAATAAAGTTTAAAAAAATTGGAAAAAATGACTGCCAGAAGCAGTGGGTTTGCTTTATAGGCACCAAGCCACATCGACAACCCTGGTGGCAATTAAGAATAATAATAATAAAAAAATTAAAAAGGGAGGAAGAAAAGTAAAACAAGGAGTGTTTTGGTTCTTCTTACAGTAACAATGTATTAAGCTATTATTTTAGTTACTAGAGAAAGGCTATACTTTTAGTTGGCTGCTGTCAAGGAAACAATGTTGATTGAACTGAGTGACTGAATGGATAATACAAAACAGAATTCTGTGGAAAAGATTGTGCGTCCCAATTCTTTTTTTCTTGAAGCAGAGTTATTACCTTAAAAAGAAAGATCTAGTGGCCTCTGCAAATGAAAGGAAAACGTACCTAATCTTTTTCTGTATTTCTTTATCTTATTGCTTCTGACTTAACTTCACAGGAGGTCCAGCTATTCCTACCAAGGTTTGTTGTCAGTGTGCCCAGCCATCTCTGATAGCTTCAACTTCATTAGTTAAACTTAGTAGAAATCTCTCGGTTTGGTATCTTTGCAATGGCTATTTTATTTTCTGGTGATTAGAGTTAGGATGACTTAGTAGTGTATGTAGAATGGTGAACAAAATTTGAGAAGCTGTTATGGGAGTTAAGGTGAACAGTTAAAATCCAGAGTTAATGAATTAAGTTTTGATTATTTAAATTTAATGCAATAAGTGGCGGGGCACCACAGTAAAAGGAAGTATTCTGTTTTGTATTTCAGTTGAATCTTAAAACACTTCAGTTTCTGAAAGCCATTAATTTTGCCATTCTTTTCATGATAGATGGTATATGTTTAGAAAAATAAATATTAAGATTTAGGTTCAAAGAATTCATGAAGAGAAACATAATGAAACCTTGATATACTATATACAAAAGACAAATCCCCAATCATTTCTTTTTATGCAGATGAGTTTGATTTAGACATAATTCCCTAACATCACATGAATTTCCATCTGTGTAACCCTGATGTTCTTAAGCAGTCTGTGGATACCTCATGCTCTGGGCTATTTTCACTCTGCATGTATGGAAATGGTGACTGTCTCAACACTTCAGATGATGATATGAATAACAATTGTTTGTTGATCTTATTCTCTATCTCCCTGGATAACCTGCTGTCTGCAAGGGCTGAATAAGTGGCAGATAGCTTTTGTCATCCCTTATCCAAGCTGTACACTTGTAAGGAAGAGCAGGGATAATCGCCTCAATCTAATTAGGGGTTAAAAGAGGCCATGACTGTGATGTGGCCGTGAGACACCTTACTGTAGCAATCCTGTTTGCATTAGAAAAATGAGGTTGTCATATTGATTATTCAAATTGACTTGTACTGGCCAAGGCTCAATGGCTTGCATTGCAGCTGAAGCAGTTGAAGATCCCAGCTATTCACAGAAGACCTGTGCTAGAGCATATATTATATTGTGGACTGTTTGATTATTTCGGGTTTTAAGAATGGAGGCAGAATTTAAGCCGGCTATTTAAAGGTTAAACTGGTCATTAGAAACTGGAGTTTAGCCTCCACCTGTGATAACAGTGTTTATGTAAATTTTATGTAAGTGAAGATCCAGTGATATTTTAGGTCCTTGACTGATGTTATTATACATAGATATCAAACATTATTTAAAACCTTTTTTTTTTTTTTTTTTTTACTGATTCGTGCTTTGATGGTAAAGAAAAAGGTAATTGATATTCTTCAAAAGAATATAATCTAAAGGTGGAATCCAATGTTGCCCTGCTGTCTGTCTTCCTGTTTCCCTCTCTACTTCCCTTCTTTCTTGTTCTCCTTTTCTTCATTGACTGTTCTGGACCTTCGATATATTACTGGAATAGAAATAGTCATAGTGGCAAATGGAAGCAAATTTGAAAATTCGTAGTTTAAATCCTTACTCACTTTTTCTCAAATAACCTAGTTAACTGTAGGGCCACCTAAGCTGCCATGCCTTTATGGTCTATATTTTGATGTGCATTTTCAAGGTCCATACACCCAAAATGTTTTCTTGAATATCTATTTTAGATTTGATCTTTAGAATGAAGAGTCAGTATACTGCCTTTTCTATTACTATTTTTGCTATTCTTCTTCTCTGTTGAACCTGACCTATTTGTGGTGAACAGTAAGTACAACTTTCAAAGAAAATTCAGAGGCCAGTTAGAACAGTAAATCAAATGTTAACTGTGGCTTATTCTAGGAATACAATTTAACTCAATGTTTTGCAGTTTTTCCCAATAATTAGTGAAAGTGATAGATCAAAAGATCTTGGTTATTTTTACCCTTTTGTCTGTCAGTTAGTTTTGATAATATAATTTGGAGCTTATGGTCCAGGTTATTGTTATTATATAGTTTCTAGATTATAAAGTACATTGTGAGGTATATTGTATACAGTAAAATACATTGACATAATGTATAGAATTATTTTTATTTGCTATTTTAGGTTATAAAATTGTAAGATTACAATATAGTTCCAAACCACATCATCACCAAGTTCTATATCTCCACCCTCCCATCTCCCAAAAATAACCATCATAGTTCTCACAAGTCTTAGAAACAATTTGCTTTCTTCAGAAATCAGTAAATCTTAATAAATATGTTTGCTTCTATAACCCACATTTCATGCCTTTCAAAAGTGTCCTATACTTCCTTGTAGTTTCTTCTTCTCTTTCTCCTCCTCCTCCTCCTTTTTTCTCTGTGTGTGTATGTTTTCATCTACCAACATAGTAGTTCTAAGACTTTGTATACATTGAATTATATATAGCATCTCTTCTATTGTATCTGGCTTCTACTGTCAGTTTTTGACATTTATTTATGTTGTGATATGTATTACTGTTTTATCTTTTTTATTTTCTTTTTTAGCACATTTAAAATTTATTTATTTATTTAATCATTCTCTTTTGCTGCCCTTGTTGTTTAATTATTGTAGTTATTATCGTTGTCGTCGTTGTTGAATAAGACAGAGAGAAGAGGAAGACAGAGAAGGAGAGAGAAAGACACCTGCAAACCTGCTTCACCACCTGTGAAGCAACTCCCCTGCAGGTGGAGAGCCATGGGCTAGAACCAGGATGCTTACGTCTGTCCTTGCACTTTTTGCCACCTGACCTTAACCTGCTGCGCTACTGCTCGACTCCCTCTTTTTAATTTTTTTTAATATTTAATTATTCCCTTTTGTTGCCCTTGTTTTATTGTTGTAGTTATTATTGTTGTTATTGTTATCATCGTTGTTGGATAGGACAGAGAGAAATGGAGAGGGGGGAAGACAGAGAGGGGGAGAGAAAGACACACCTGCAGACCTGCTTCACCACCTATGAAGTGACTCCCCTGCAGGTGGGGAGCGGAGGGCTCGAACTGGGATCCTTCTGCCAGTCCTTGTGCTTTGCACCACCTGTGCTTAACCCACTATGCTACTGCCTGACTCCCTCTTTTTTATTTTCTATAGGATTAAACAAATCATTTCATTAGGGAGGAACAGAGGTGGTAGGGGCGGGGAGACACTAGAGTATTCCTGATGCCAGGGATCAAATTTAGAACCTCATATAGTTATAAGTCCAAATTTCAACCATTGCAGTATCTCCCAGGCTCCCTTAGTTTCTGTCTAGTGTTCATTGTATGAATGTTTCAAAGTTCTATTAACAGTCGGATTGTTTTCACTTTGGAACTATTATGTCTGTCATGGACTTATCTTGAAGGTTTTTACCTCTCTTTAGTAGATAACATTTCCTGTTTATCAGTTTCCTTCATTTTCTAGTTGAATAAGATTTTTTTTGTTTTGTTTTTTTAATTTCTTTATTGGGGGATTAGTGTTTTACATTCGACAGTAAATATAATGGTTTGTACATACATAACATTTCTCAGTTTTCCACATAACAATACAACCCTCACTTGGTCCTTTATCATCCTTCTTGGAGCACTACACCAACTCCAGTTCAGGTTCTACTTGGATTTTCTCTTCTGATCAAATAAGATTTTTTTTTTTAAGGAATCATTTACATCTTTGTTTTTATTAATTTTCCTACATCAGTTAAGATCTTTTTAATTTTTATTTTAATCTAGAAGTGCTGATAACATTAATTTTCTGCCGTTAATCTCTACTTCCTCGTTGAGATAACCTCGGCTAAAACATGATCTTTTTGTATGTTACAGTATGACTTCTTAGCTTGTTTATTGATTCTTCAAATTTTTAAATTTCAAAGGCATGATTTCCTTGTTGTCATTTTTCCTTATCCTCTCTTTTTCCAGTGTAGTGTCAATGTTACACTAAAGTAGCATATACCTGTAAAATGTAATGGGTAATTCTATTAGTTCTCAGGTGTGTGTGTGTGTGTGTGTGTGTGTGTGTGTGTGTGTGTGTGTGTGTAATGCATGTGTGTGTAAAAGATCCTGTCTGCATGCACATGCATGTTTAGCAGTCGGTTATATGTTAGAATCTGTGCCTTATTCTCAATTGGCTGTGAACGTGAAAGTGCTTTAACAGTCTTTTTAAAGTAGCAAAGATGAGTGGTTCGTTGTTTTTTTTTCTTCTCAGAAAAACTTTGATAGGATTGTAAGATATATTTTGAATATTTGGTAGAAATACCCTGCAAAGCAATTTAGGACTGTTGTTTCTGATGATGGAGGACTTATCCTACTAGTTTTCTCTTGATGGTTATAGGACTAAAATATTTTCTTTTTAAAAAAAGAATTAATTTCATTACTATTGGATAGAAACAGGGAAATTGAGAGGGAAAGGGGAGATAAGAAAGAGACAGAGTGACACACCTGTGGCTCTGCTTCACCACTAGTGAAGCTTTCCTAGGGCAGGTGAGGGCCAGGGGCTTGAACTGGAGTCCTTGCACACTATATATAATATGTGCACATAATCAGGTGTGCCACCACTTGGCCCCCAGATTTTCTATTTCCACCCTAAATCAGTTATATAAGATTGCATTGCAACAATTTATCTTGAGTTTATAAATTTATTGGCATGACGTTTCTCTTAACTAATTTTAATTTTCCCCAATACTGGTAGGTAGCTTTATTCCTTCCACCCAACTTGCTTATTTGCTTCCCTAATTCTCATTTCTTCTTTGTTTTCTTTAAGAAAGGAGTTAAAAAGCAGGCATCCATTGAAGGAGGCAATCGTGTTAAATTACTCAGAACTTGGTTTTAAAGGGCATCCTTTTCTGAGTATCACTTTGTCTTCCATTTTAACTCTCATTCTGATTTACAGCTGTCATAGCACATATGCTTGCATAATATTTAATAGCACTCAAATTATGTTCTCTAAAGAACATGCAGTTTAAAAATTGAATAGAAGTTACATTTATTTTGTCGTAGTAATAAGAATAAAACTTAGAAGATAATTTTTTTATTTGAGTGCTGTTAGTATTACTGGTGATGAATGAAGAAAAATTGGATGAATTATTAAATCATAATGCTGGGTAAATTGCTATAAGTTAGACTCTTTGAATGTTCTACTTGATAAGGACTTTGGTAAAATTGCTGAGTAGAATTATTACTGAAAGAGGGCAGGTGGTAGCACATTCAGTAAAGCACACAAATTATAATACCATGCAGAAGGACCCAGGTTCAAGCCCCCCTAGCTCATATCTGCATAGGGGACACTTCATGAGCAGTGGAACTGTCTGTAGATGTAGATTATTTCCCCAGCTTTATTTCTATCTCTATCATATATTTTTTTTAAAAAAGAATCATTAATGACAGTATTTGGTAGGTTATATGTTTCCTTCCTGCAGGTTTATTTGCTGCTGATTTTGTTTCTTAGCCAATATCATTTTACAGAAAGAACCAAATGTAATAAATAAAAATTTATTAGACTTTCTCAAGTGAACTTTGGTAGTTTGTGTACTTTGTGCAATTGGTAATTTTCACCTAAGTGTTGGATATAGAAGAAAGCTGTTCATGAGATTCCATTTTTATCCTCCAGTATCTGTAGAATCCATACTGATGTCACCTCTTTTAATCCTTGTATTAGTAATCCGTGTCTTTTCGTTTCTCATCAGTTTGGATAGAGGGTATCAATTTTAGTGATTTTCCCCCATAGAACCTGCTTTTAGTTTCATTAATTCTTGTCTGTAATTTTTCTATTTCATTGCTTTCCATGTTGAACTGTATTATTTTCTTTCTGCTGCTTACTTTGTAGGGCTTTTTTTTTTTTACATCTTTTTTTTTTTTTATAGCCACTAGGGTTATCTCTGTGGGTTGATGCCTACATGATGAATCTATTATTCATCATTTATTTATTTATTCATTTTTCCTTTATTTGACAGTACAGAGAGAAATTGAGAGGGATGGGGAGGTAGAAGAAGAGAGAGACAGAGAGACACCTGAAGACCTTCTTCATTGCTCATGAAGCTTCCATCCTGCAGTTGAGGAATAGGGGCTTGAACCCAGGTATCATGTGCACTTAAACAGGTGTGCCACTGCCCGATCCTGTAGATATTTTTTGTTTTTATTTTATGCTGTAAACTGAGGCCATTGATTTGCATCAGTTTATTTTTTCTCATTTTAAAAACTTAGTACTGCGTATTTTCTATAGCAACAAGCCCAAGCCCTGATAGACTTTTTTTTGCATTTGCATTCAGTTCAAATAGTGTCTAATTTCACTATAGATTTTTTTCGCTTTCATTCAACTCAAATAATTTCATTTTGATTTGTTCATTGACTTTGAGTAATTTCCAAGTGAGGTGTTATTTCCAAATATATTAAGATTTTCTAGATATCCTATTTTGTAACTCATTTCTGATTTACTTTTGTTGTTCTCAAGAGCACAGTTTGTATGGTTTGACTCCTTTAAACTGTTTTGAAATATTTTATGGATCAAAAAACGTTTTCTTGTAATTAATGTTTTGTAGAGATTATGTGTTTTACTCTTTCTTACAATACAGTGTCCTGTAAATGTCAATTGGGTCAAGTTGGTTGATAGTGTATTTACATCTATTATGGCCTCAGTGATCTTCTTGGTCTATCATGTATTGAAAGAAGGAATTGAAATCTCCAGTCATAATTCCAGATCTTCCTGGATATGTTTGCAATCCTGATATTGCTATTATGGTTTGTTATGTAGGTTTGGAGCAGTCAAAGTTTCATAGTAACTATACCTTTACCACAATGAACCTTGAACTTGCTCAGTACTCTCCTTCTAGTACCTTGCAAGTTCTGAGTTTTTCCCCTATCTAACTTGTTGGAGTAGGCATTATTTCTCTATTTTTATGAGTACTAGGTTCTGATAGATACTTTTTTTTTTTTTTCTTCCTCCAGGGTTATTGCTGGGGCTTGGTGCCTGCACCAGGAATCCACAGCTCCTGGATTTTATTTTTATTTTTTCCCCTTTTGTTGCCCCTGTTGTTTTATCATTGTTGTGGTTGTTCTTGAATAAGACAAAGAGAATTAGAGAGAAAAGGGGAAGACGGGGGAGAGAAAGAAATGACCCCCCCCCCCTTGCAGGTGGGGAGCCTGGTGCTGGAACTAGCATCCTTCCATGGGTCCTTGCACTTTGCGCCATGTGCACTTAACTCGCTACGCTACCGCCCAACCCCCTGATAGATATTTTTTAGGGATATTTTCTTTTTGCCTCTTATCCTTTTAATTTAGTACATTGTCGACTGTGCAGAAAGAGCTCTTAGTAGACCTATAGCTCTCTCCACTACCACCATTTCCCCTTGTTGTACTCTGTCTAGTGAACTTTAGTTGTCTTGATCTTTGGAATTTCAACCCGAGTTCTTCCTATTGTAAGTCCTCCTCAATTTGCTACTGGTCTTGCAGGAGTCACACATTGTTCTTTCTTGCTTGATGTCCAGTGTGTTGCAAAGCATTTTTAGTGATTCCTTTTTCTTTTCCCTGGGTTTGGTGATTTTGTTTTTCAGTTGTTATAAGAAGCATGATTGTCCCCTTTAATTTGTGCTATAAACTTGTCTAGCTCCAAGTTTTTTATTCTAGTTTTTACTTTTTGGCTCAGCCGTTTCACTTATGCATACAATATATCTTGACTTGTCGGGAGCCATAATGACACTGCACATCACGCCCCTAAGATGGCACCGGCCACATGGTGGCTAAACCAGTAAAGTGGTAAACAACTTTGCGGAAGTTGGACGATCCAACTTCACAGACTGCATGCTGTACACGTGAACTGTTTTATGATTGGTAGAAGGCTGCATGATCTATGAATGCTGTATGCTTGCTTAATGCCCATTGGCTGACTATGTAACAGTGAAAGGTACTTAAGGTGGCCATAAGAAGGAAATAAAGGGAATTGAGGAAGAAGATTCTGGTGTCCATGTCGTTGTTGCGGGCTGACAGCGACATTGACTGATTATGTCAAATAATTTTTATTTTGGTCTTTCCATACAGATAGCCATTTACTCTAACAATGTATTTTAAACTTTCCTACCTTTGTTTTTGATAGAGAGAGAGAGGTAAAGACAAAGTAAAAGACACCATAGTGCAGTGAGGACTGTACTCAAACCTGGATCACTCACATGGCAAAGTAGCACATTATCCAAGTGAGCTATTTCACCAACAAGTTTCATCTTTCTTGATTACATCTCATTGACACCTTGATCCGTTTAGTGAAAATCCTGCTTTCTTTCTTCTCTTTCTCTCTGACACACACACACACACACACACACACACACACACACACACACACATTTTTTTCTGGTCTGTATATATTACCAACATATAATCTACTAATTCAGTATGATTACTGTGTTATGATGTGATTGATTCTCATAGTTGACTTATAAATATTAATATCTTTATTAAAAAAAAACAGAAGCTCGTTATTGCTGGCGTTCACATGAGGTGAATTCCAGCAATGAAGGTAAATGACAGTTCTCCCTCGCTCATTCAAGAGACGACGCGATTCAAGCAAGAGACACCAGGGAGAATTGAAGCACTCTCATTTAATGGCAAAAGAACGTGGGTTTAAATAGGAATTCAGACAAAGAACGTATTTCAAACATGTCAGAAATTACAGGTTTCCTAAAGGTCAGCTTGCCCCTATGGTAGGGGGCTGGAATGACAGGAATTGATATGATACAAGACAGTTATTCTCCATGATGCAAGCAACTTAATTATCTAAAGGTATTTGAGAGAAACATAGGGGTTAAACCAGCAGGGTGAGATAGAGAGAAGATAAAAAGCTTGATAGATATCAGAAGGCTATAAGGAAATAACGTTTGGAGTTTCACTGGCTGAAGTATGCTTTCTCTAGTGATCAAAAGTGAGGTGATTGTGTGAACTCTGGGTAATTATGTGAACTTTAAATGAACCTTAAGGCAGGCAGCCATGTGGCCTGCAGTTAATGGGGAGAGGCAGTGAGGTTTCTGTGGGCTTGAGAGACTGAAAGGGAAGAACTAAGTCTGAGAGACTATTTTTCCCCTTTGCTCATCTCGATTGAGAGAGACTAACAAGGGGATATCTTCTCAGACCTCCATCCAAGGATGGGGGGAGTTTTCCCTAAGCTCTATCAAGCTTACACATAACCCCATACCTTATCTTCAGGAGGAAAGCTTCATGATTAGTGAAGAAGTGCTGCAGATGTCTTCCCCTTTATCTCCCCTTTCCATTTCTATTTCTCTCTGTCTCTACACAAAAATAAATTTATTATTTTAATAAATAAATAAAAATTGCTAGGCAGCAATGCAGTTAGTTAAGCGCACCTGGCACAAAACACAAGAACTGGCGTAAGGATCCGGTTCCAGCCCCCAGCTCCCCACCTGCAGGGGTCACTTCACAAGCAGTGAAGCAGGTCTGCAGGTGTCTTTCTCTATTTCCCCCTCCTCTCTCAATTTCTCTCTGTCCTATCTGGCAACAACAACAGCAATAACAACAAGGGCAACAAAAAAGGGAAAATGGCCTCCAGGAGCAGTGGATTCATAGTGCAGAGCCTGAGTGATAACCCTGGAGGTAGAATGAATGAATGGATGAATGGATGAATGAGTATCAACATAAAAAACCAGGAGGTCTTTTATTTGTAGTTGATTTGTTTTCTTTTTCATTATCTTTGTTGTGATTTTAGAGTCTCACACATGCAGTTTCATCACTCTGACCAAAGTTTTCATTCAGATATGGAGAAACACCACAGTAATGGAGTTCCCAAGGTGCTCCGGCATATGTCTTGTTAGTAGGACTGAAACCTGAACCACATGCATGGCAAAGCACACACCTTACCTAGTGGGCTATCTCTTAAGTTCAGTCGAAAGAAACTTTGGCCATTAAGACTTCATCTCTCTCTCTCTCTCTCCTGTTGGAAATAGTGTTCTGTTAGTGCTGCTTTTTATTATTAAATATTTGTAGATATTTATTAATGATGAATTTTAAGTTAATTCTCTGGCATTTAGAAACTATAATTCATAAAGTTAAATCTTTAAGAATATTGAGATTTTTTTTTTATTGCCTCACATTTGAACTGAAAAGAATGACTGTTTTGCATTCCATATTGTGTGTCTGTTGGGCTACAGCAGTGTTATTATTTAAGTCATAATTGCATTAAACAGATATATATCAGTTTTTCCTTTTATGATTTTGTATTTATCTATTTTTTTCATTCAAGTCTGTCAAATTTTACTCGGTAGTTTTTAAATACTATTATGAAACATATTCCTTTCTAATTGTGTTTTTTTAATTTTTTTAAAAAGGATTTCCTTTTCTTTTATTATCTTTATTTATTTATTGGATGGAGACAGCCAGGAATGAAGAGGGAAGGGTGACAGAGAAAGAAAGACAGAGAGACCTCTGCAGACCTGCTTCACCACTGGCAAAGCTTCCTCCCTGCAGGTGAGGACCAGGGCCTTGAACCCAGCTTCTTGCACATTGTAATGTGTGTTCAGCCAGGTGTGCCACCACCTGGCCCCATGTTTTGTTTTGTTTTTTCTAATTGCTACCAGAGTTATCACTGGTTCTCGGTGCTGGCACTACAAATCCATGGGTCCTAGCGGGCATTTTTTTTTTTAAACTGTATTTTTATTTGACAGGGCAGAGAGAAACTGAGATGGAAGGGAAGATAGCATAATGGTTGGTTATGCAAACAGACTCTCATGCTCAGCTGAGGCTTGGAAGTCCCAGGTTCAATCCCCTGCACCACCATAAGCCAAAGCTGAGCAGTGTTCTGGTAAAAAAAAAAAAAAAAAAAAAAAAGGAAGGAAGATTATAGGTGATTTAATATTAAGAAAAAGTTATTGTTAGAAATGCATTAACAATTTAAGCCCATTGAAAATGCAATCTTTCATATTCCTTTTCTCTCATGAAGCCATTGCTGCCATTTTAGGTTGATCTGTGGATCTTTGGAGTGGTCTGTTCTGTTGCTAGCCTTTCTCCCTCCCTGAACCTTCCTTTTTTCATTTTTTTGTTATTTGTTTTGATAGAGCAGAAGAGAGGAAGTGATAGAGACAAGATACTATGGCACCAAATTTTCCTTCCGTGTGGTAGGATCTGGACTCAAACCTGGGTTGCATACATGGCACAGCTGCTCCTTATCCAAGTGAGCTATTTTACTGGCCTACTGGAGTATCCTGTTCTTAGTATTTACATTGACATAGCTCCTGATCTGCTTTTTGTCTTTAGATGATTTTTTTTTTTTTAACTATTCTGCTTTTTCTTTCAGCTACTGTGCCTGATTGGCGCTGTATACATACGTACTTCAAGTGCATTCTACTTTAGTTGTTGCACCCAGAGCTTCACTCTGTTTTAACTTAGGTTGCTATAACAAAATAATAAGTTAAGAAGGATAAAATACATTAAAGGAAGGCAGCAAGAATTAGTCATAGCTTCACTTTTCTCAAAAAGCACTTACTTATAGTATTTCACTAATATCTTAGCCTTTTTCTCAATGTGGTTTTTTAAAAATTCAATGTATAAGAATAACCACATACTATATATAGTTAGTGTAGCCTTTTAAAGATTGTTAATGTACATTTTCATATATCTATTGCTTTTAATGACCATAGAATTTTTTATTCCCTCATATGAATATGTTGTTTTAGTTTGCAGTGCTCCATCTTTAGCATATGCAGTCTTTAGCCCTGATTTAACTAGAGCCCTTCATGTCCATAATATCATAATATAAAATGTATAAAGTTATTTTCTGTTTCTCTTTATGTTAGAAAACGTTCTAGAAGTAGATTGGTTGCACTGAGAAAAACATATCCTTTCACTGTGATAATTCACATACCCAGCCACATTGTATGAGGTGGCTTTTTTCCCTATGACCAAAATAAAATAGTGCAGACTAAAGAAAGATTTACAACTCCAGTAGGTGGAAAAACAAATATGTATGTATATACCTATATATAATTTATTGTTTTGATTTTTTTTGTACCTCAAATTTTATTAAGATTGAACATCCTTTTATAGAGTAATTAATCATTTATGTTTTGTCATTGAATGGCCAATTAATTTTTCAGTGTGTATAATTCTGCTTCTGTTATCTCTAGTTTGATTTTTATGAGCTCTTTATGAGTTATAGATATTCATTTCAGATGGTTAAAATATTCAAATATGTTCCAAAATGATATTTAGAAAATTACTTAATAGTCTACCTTATTGTATCATGATAACTTAAAATAAACATTAATTTATAATGCCTGATACCTAAGAATGACCGCTAATGATATTTTATCCTGTTTCAAAATTTGAAGCATTTTTTAAATTTCTGAATTATTATTTCCTAATGAAGCTTACTTCTCCCAATTGTTATGTATTCCTGCATTTTTATTAGAAGTGGTTTATTTTACTGATGTTCAGTGAGTAACTTTACTGAAGAAGCTTATTTTTCTACTTAGATTTAGAACAAAAAGCAAAGTAGAATGTTTTCTTGACTTCTAATAAAATTGATGAAAAAATTTAACTAAAATGATTAATTAATATTTCAAATTTCCTGTTCATTGCCAAGTTCTCAGTAATCTAGAGATACTTTGACAAATATGAAACCATTGTGCATATTGCATAATAGTATCAATTTGTATTATTTTATTTTTACTCATTAGAGTTATATAAAATAAAGTTCACATTTAAAATACATTTTATCAATGTTCATATATTTAAAGATTATAGAGGACTCGGGATGTTTTCTTTTCAGAGTCAAAAGTTCTTTTGCAAATAATCATTCCTGTAATTCATGAATTATATTTCTGTAAACAAGAGTTTATTGTCAGGTGTCAGCAAAAGTAGCCAGAAAAGGGTCATTGCATACATAATTCAGTACACCAGGTTGCTTGTTGGAACCCTGTGTGATTCTCCATAAAGCTTTGTGCTGGTCTTGTGTTGTACCTCAAACTCCCTTCATCACTGTTCCTGTGGTTGATGTAGAGAAGATGCCTCCTGCTTCCTGCTGTCTGAGCTGCTGTGTTGCTTAGAGCTAACCCCAGGGATCTAATGAGGGAAAGAGCTGCAGCAGGGCAGCTTGAAGCTATGCAATCAAACGTTTCTACCTCCTGTGTTAACCATGATTCTGGAACTCAACAAAAGCATGGGGGTGCCCCAATGATAGAGTGTTCCTACTTTCTTTACTCCATATGGGAGTGACTCACAATGGTGGACTCTTAAGATGAATTATGCTCTGCAGATAGTCTTGTGTTGGCAAAGTTCTTTAGGAATTTCTAGTGCTGTCACTAGTTGGTTTTAAATTACACATTGTAATCATGCATTTCAGTCACAGAAATATAATACTCAACATTGACTTGTATTCAGCATGTCTGCTACCAACCTTTAAACTTTGGAATAGTAAATTCTACTCAGTGTGATCACTATTTTATAATGCCATGTAACTTTGATTTAGATATCAGAACCAGCTCAGGTAACTTTTGGTTTAAATTCTGGTTTCTGATGTAGATTAAATAAATTCATCAAGGACTTTTTAAAATATACGGATTCATTGTAACTTTTTTATAGTGACAAATTTTAGTTCAGATGCTATTTTGAAGTGTAAATATTTATGAACAAATGTATCTAGTAATGCAAAAAATTTTTATAATTTTTCCACTATTTTCTCTTATTAGTTTAAGTGTAGGGGGTAGTTTTCTCCTTTTTGTGACTCTTGACTAAGCGAATTACAGATTTGAAGAATCAGATAAATTTGTGTTACTGTAAAAAGTTGTAGTTAGAGAACCTCTCCTTTAGTATAAAAGGATTATCCTATGTTTTTTATGAATTCATAAGTTATCTGAAATCTAAAATTTAATAGTGTAGTATTTCCAGCCATAAATATGAAGTTTTAACTTATCAAAGCCTTGGATATAATATAAATACACTTTTTGAAGAAAGTAATGATTTGACAAAGGTTTTCAGCATCTGTAAACACTGGGGTTTTGAAAAAAATCCAAGTTTACTCCTGACAGTTAAAGGATTATGAAAGGATTAAAAGTCCTGACTGGAGACTATGATTTACATAGAAAATATATAACAAGGTTATTTTCTGAATTGGGGGGGGTAGGTGGGGGAAGATTAATTATTGCTATTGTTAAATAGAGTTTTAATAATAAGAACATGTAATTCATACATAGATGTATCTCTAACATTTACACTTTGACACCGAATGAAATTGATAGTGTAAGATATCACAAGCATGGAGAAAAATCTTAATATACTGTTCTCAGAGACTATAGTTTGAAGGATGTCTTTTAGTAATAGCTAAAATTTAAATTCTTGGACTTTGGATTTTTTGTTTATAAGCAAATTACCTTTCTTTTTATGTATTTTCAGTACTTTTGAAAAAATTATATATAAATTTACTACATTTGTAAAATTATGTTAAACCATGAAATAGTAAACTTTTATGCTTTTTGAGAAACAATATAAGAATATACACTTTGCAAAAACTCATTTCATAGGAATGATTTGGAAAGGTTTTAATTATTCATTTTGGATATGCATGTCACTATTAGGTAAGACAGAAGTAAAATATGAAATTTTAAGCACCCTTATTTTATTCAAATGTATAGGTGAGTAATATGAGAAAGATGTAACTTTTCTTAAGATAAGGAAGTTGGTTAATATTAATATTAATATTTCTCTATGAAATAGGTTTATATTTGCATAGAATCATTGTAATAGAGAATTTTTGTTTGCTTTGCATTGATAATTTAGAAAATGAAACTGATTTTGCACTTTCCTTATATGCCAATTTTTTTTAAATGGATTATGGGCCTAAAGGAATAGAGGAAGTGAATGGACACTGATGTTTCAAAATATCTCATTTTGCCTAAAAGCAAGTACCGGCAGATAAATGCCCATAAAGGGATTTCTTCCTTAAGCCCCGTGGATTTTTCCCCCCGCACAACTTTTTGTGTGAGTTAGAAATGAAAACCATTCATCTAGTGCCCCAAAGAACGGCCTTATTGAATGGAATAACAGTGTAATGTACCATTGAAGGCAGGATTGAAAGTGATTATCTTGTTAACTCTTGACAGTTACCGCCAGCTTGAAATGGAACCGGCAGGCTTGATTTGCAAATGAATTAGAGCTTTTTCATTTTGTGCCAGGATCATCTTTTTATATTCTGATATGACAGATGCTATGTTCCCAGCTTTTGTTTTTCTTCAGTTTTATACTTGCAAATAAAAAAAAAGATTATGATAGTCATTTTATTTGCATCTTTTCTCTTGGAGTTTATTCCTTGTGTGGAAGTTGTTAATCTTCAAAATTTCCTTTAAAACTACTGATGTTTTGTTATAATTAAATGTGATGAGGTATTATTGAGTAAAAAGCCAAGAGTTTATTGGCTTTCAAGAAATTTTATAAATTAGAAATTTTATCACAAACAGGTAACTTTTCACTAAATTTGGTAAGATTGGTATCTTTTCTCTCTTGGAAACTATACAGTATATTTTCAAACCTGTATAGAAATTCCAAGATTAGAATAAGAGACACCAAAACACCTTTTACCAGTTTCACCAGTTATTTGCAGTCTTATGCATTGGTTTTATTTCTTTCCTCAGGTCCTGCCTTCTCCCTCCCTCCGTGTGTGTGTGTGTGTGTGTGTGTGTGTGTGTGTCTATTATCACAAAGTGCATTAGAGTGCAAATTATATGATCAAAGGCATTCTCTTGCATAGCCAAGAGTAATGGCTTTTGAGAAGTCAGGGAATAAAATGATCATATTTTCATGCTTTTTATACTTTCATTTAGAAAGAAAGAAACCAAAATAATAGAGTTTTACTCATACGGACATAATGCCTCTCATTATTTTCTATTATCATCTAATTTACTTATGATAATTTTAATGCGTTGTTTATGTGTAGCCTATGTAATCAGGAACTTAGTTTTAATTTGTCCAGGTAGGGTTAAAAAAATTACTGGAGGGGCCAGTCAGTGAGGTACCTGGTTAAGCTCTCGTATTACAGTATGTAAGGACCCAGGTTCAATCCCCTGGTCCCCACCTGCAGTGGGAAAGCTTCATAAGTGGTGAAGCAGGGCTGTAAGTCTCTCTCTCTCTCTCTCTCTCTCTCTCTTTTTCTCTCTCTCTGTCTCTCCCTCCCTCTCCCTTCTCAATTTCTCTCTGTCTCTATCCAAAAATAAAAATAAAACAAGTAAATAAATAATAAAAAAAGATTATTTAAAAAATTACTGGAGGGTTAATATAGTAAAAATTTATATGTTCAGTGTTTCAAGTTAGCAGTTGACACACACCCCCATAAATCTATTTTAATTTTTCTTTGTAAGTTACTATATTTTGTTCTGTTGTGAAAGTAATCATAAAACATGAATTTTTCCACCTTTTTTTTTATTGAGGGGGTTAATGCTTTTACATTACAGCCATTGACATATGAGTACAAATTCATATGCACCAGGACCTCACAATTCTCCCTGCCTCTCACTCCTTCACCAGAATCCTTTGCTTTGGTGCAGTAAATCATTTCCAGTCCATATTTCACTTTGTGTTCTCCCTTCTTGTCTTGATATACTAAGTTCTGCTTATAAATTAGATCATTTGGCATTTGTTCTTCTCTTTTTCACTTATCTTACTTAACATGTCTTCTAGTTTCATCCAGGATGACACAAAGGAGACAGCTTTATCATTTTTACCATGTGAGTAATATTCCACACACACACACACACACACACACACATATGTAATATATATATATATATATATATATATATATATGTAATATATATATGTAATATATTCCCAATTTTTTAAAGCTATTCATCTGTCATTGGACATCTGGGTTGCTTTCAGGTTTGGGCTGAAATTGTGCTGCTATGAACATAGGTTTATGTAGATCTCTTCTGATAGGTGCTTTTGTTTCCTTTGGATAAACCCTAAGGAGAGGAATTCCTGGGTTATAGGGTAGATCCATTTATAGTGTTCTGAGAAATATCAGACTTTTTCACAATGGTTACACTCCCACCAGCAGTGCAGAAGTGTTCCTTTCTCCCCATATCCTCTCCAACATTTGTTGTTACTGTACTTTCCAATGTATAAGATTCTCACAAGTGTAATGTAACATTATTGTCTTTATGTGCATTTTTATGATAATCATTAAGTTAATCCCCATTTTACCATTGTGGCATCCAGTGTGAACATTAACATTGAGTCCTGTTTTATATAATAAAATCTCTTAGGCTCATTGCATGCATTATATTTTTGTTCTGTTGAGAGCCTTTATAAAAAGGCAAAGTAGTTGAAGGTATGTTTATTGTTTTGGTAATTAACAACAAACTGGAAAGTATTAACTGAAATCTACTTGAGTTAAAGATGACAGTAGTCTTGGAGGGAATCTTTTTGGAATTGGTTGAGAAGAAAGCTCAACGGGGCTGGGTGGTGTACTGGTTGAGAGCACATTTTACAATGCTCAAGGACCAGGGTTCAAACCTCCCAGTGTCCACCTGCAGGGGGGAAGCTTCACTAAAGGTGAAGCAGTGCTGCAGTTGACTCACTTTGTATTTCCCCTCCTTTTCAATTTCTTTCTGTTGTAGCAAATAAAAATAGTAAGTAAAAATAAAAAAATATTTTAAAATAAAAGCAGAGTTACTTACTAATTTTCCATCTTTGTACCATGTTTTATCCAAGATTCTGTAGTCACTTCTCTCTCCTTATCTTTCTTTCCCTTTACAAGATAGGTGGTTTGACTCATGTTTGCTTGATGTAGTATGTTTTTATGATAATTTAAGGTTTGGCATTCCTTTTATAGAGTCATCACTTATTGGTGACTGACCTTTACTGTATTGTGCTGACCTTGACACTTTGAAAGTGAAAGAAGGTCTGTTAATAAATTCTTCCAGGGTGTCAGAAACAGAATTATGCAATAAAAAAAAAAGTTCTTTGCTTAATCTCCTTGTTTCCATGTCACACATTTCATTGACTTATCAATGAGATATACGTTTTTTCAATTTTATTTATCAGTTAGACAACCTGGTAGCAGTGGTGCATCTGGTTAAGTGCACAAGGACTTATGCAATGGTCTGTGTTTAAGCCCCTGGCTCTCTACCTCTAAGGGGGGCATGTCACAAGTGTCTAAGCAGGTCTGCCGGTGTCTGTCTTTTTCTTTCCCTATCTCCTCCCCTTTCTCTCCCTGTCTCCCCCTCCTCTCTCAATTTTTCTCTGTCCTATCCAGTATAATTGGTACCAGGAGCAGTGGATTCAAAATGCCAAGCCACAGTGATAACCATGGAGGCAAAAGAAAAATAGACAACCAGAGCATCAGTCTGGCACATATAATGATGCTGAGGATTGAATTTGGATCCCCATGCTAAAGTCCATGGTTTTGGTCTCATCCCACCTTCCAAGTTGCATACATCTATTTAAGTATTCATATATATATATATATATATCTTTGTTGGCGTCCAGGGTTATCACTGGGGCTTGGTGCCTGCACTACAAATCCACTGTTCCTGGAGGCTTTTTTATTTTTTTAATTTTTATTTACCAAAAGGAAACACTGACAAAACCATAGGATAAGAGTGGCACAACTTCACACAATTCCCACCACCAGAACCCTGTATCCCATCCCCTCCCCGGATAGCTTTCCTATTAACCCTCTGGCAGTATGGACCCAGGGTCATTATGGGGTGCAGAAGGTGGAAGGTCTGGCTTCTGTAATTAATTTCCTGCTGAACATGTACGTTGACAGATTGATCCATACTCCCAACCTGTCTCTCTCTTTCCCTAGTGGAACGGGACTGTGGGGAAGTGGGTCTCCAGGACACATTGGTGGGGTCGTGTGTCCAAGGACGTTTGGTTGGCATCATGTTAGCATCTGGAACCTGGTGACTGAAAAAAGAGTTAACATATAAAGCCAAACAAATTGTTGAATAATCATGAACCTGAAGGCTGGAATATTATAGATGAAGATTTGGGGTCTCCGTTTTGAAGATAGCTAGTAGGCCTATTTTAGTTATATTCCAAAGGGCCTATGACTATACTAGTTTTTTCCTGAGCCTGACATCTGATATGCAGGTGGATCCAAGCTATTGTCTCAAGAGTTGATGCCATAGCTGGAAAAAGGGCTATATATATCTATATATAGAAGTGCTGTAGATAGATAGATAGATAGATAGATAGATAGATAGATAGATAGATAGATAGATAGAAAGAAAAGGAGAGTGAGACAGAGAGATGGAGAGACATCTGAGGCACTGCTCCGCTGCTTGTGAAGCTCTCCCCCTATAGGTGGCACGGGGTCCTCAAGCCTGGGGTCTATAAGCTGAGTCACCACTTTGCCCCTTAAACACATTTTTAGTGTTAGAATGTGGAAGAAAAGTTGAAATACTGAAAACGTGTTTATGATTTCATATAAATTTTCTTTATAAAAATTCATTGCTTGTAAAGCTGATTATTCATTGTTATGATATCTTTAATTAATGCAGAAAAGACCATTTTCTCCTGTGTAATAGAATGTGTCTTTCTGATTATGCCAAAGTTAGTCTTCAGATGGAATAATTATTTTTCTTTTTTAGTTACTCCTCTTCAAATATTCATTTTATAAAGACTTAAATTAATTTCACAAAAGACAATTTTTTATCTTAGTGTTTTCTGACATTTACTACTTTAGTGTTTTTTTTTTTGTCAAATTTTCCTGCCAGTATTTTTATTTTGTAAAACTAAGAAAATTCTCACTTTTTTTTTGACACCTGAATAAAATAAAAACAGATGTAGCAGGGGGCCAGGCAGTAGCGCAGTGGGTTAAGCGCAGGTGGTGCAAAGCGCAAGGATCTGCATAAAGATCCCAGTTCAAGCCCCCCAGCTCCTCACCTGCAGGGGAGTCGCTTCACAAGCGGTGAAGCAGGTCTGCAGGTGTCTTATCTTTCTGTCCCCATCTCTGTCTTCCCCTCCTCTCTCCATTTCTCTCTGTCCTATCCAACAATGATGACAGCAATAGCAACAGTAATAGTAACCACAACAATGATGAACAACAAGGGCAACAAAAGGGATAAAATGGCCTCTAGGAGAAGTGGATTCGTAGTGCAGGCACTGAGCCCCAGTAATAACCCTGGAGGCAAAAAAAAAAAAAAAAAAAAGACACAGATGTAGCAGTTGATTAGGTCCTCCTCTTTTCTAATTTAGCTCCCCTTAAAATTATATTTTTCCTTCCTTACTTTGTATCTATCATTTGCAGTTTGGCTTCTGAGATATTGTTATTCTTATCAATGAAATTATCCATGTTGTCCTAAAATTATCAATGTAATAAGAAAGCCAAAACATTCTCATTTACCTTTGCTCATCTATTCCTACATTTCCGAAAGCCTAAATAGCCTCATATGGAATGACAGTTTTAATACAAGTGGAATTTAAATTATTTAGAATTGGAGTCAGCCAGTTTTTTCTGTGAAGGGTCAGCTTGTAAAAATTCTAGGCTTTGCTAGTTAAAAGATAAATACAAACACGTCTTACATAGACATTTATATAATAAGATGGAAAATAGGTAATATATATATTATGATATTAGTCTTACTTGACTTATAATGGGGTCGTAATCTCATAAACTCATTGTAAGTTGAAATATCCTGTCAAAAACAGATAACACAACACACCATAGAATATTGGTTGTCTCCCTGGTGAGCATTCTTTCTGAGAGCTGAACTTTCTTCAGCTACCACTTGTCAACAGTAAGACTGTGCCTTTATATATCACTAGTCTGTGAAATATCAAAATGTAAAGTACGTTTTCTACTGAATGCTTATTGTCATCACAGTCTCTTATGAAGTTGAAAGCTCACAACACATCAATTTTAACAAATGAATAGCTGTAACCAATTTTGATGGTAGAGAACAATAACTCAGTCCCAATTAGGTAAAAGGCTGACTCTTCCCTACTAAATAAATCACATAACAAAATATTGTGCTATGTCATTATTTTTATGGTTTCCTAATTTTCATCATTGACTTAATGGTTAAGGGTCTATGGTGTTTCAACTTCATACGAGACTGTGATGACAATAAGCATTCAGTAGAAAACGTACTTTACATTTTGATCTTCACCTCATCTTGGATGGAGCTTAAAGGAATCATGTTAAATGAAATAAGCCAAAAAGAGAAGGATGAATATGGAATGATCCCACTCATGAACAAAAATTGAGAAATAAGAACAGTAAGTCACTCATAGAAAGAAGTTGAAAAAGAAGATAAGAAGGGAAAACATTAAGCAGAAGTTGGACTCGGTTTACTGCACCAAAGTAAAAACTCTGGCTGGGGCGGGGTGGGGTGGGGGTCAGTTCTTGGAACATGATGGCAGAGGAGGACCTAGTCAGGATTGTACTGTTATGTGGAAATGTTATGTATGTAGAAATTATTGTATTTTACTGTCAACTATAAACCATTAATCCCCCAATAAATTAAAAGAAAAAAAAAAGAACAATAAGGGAAACACAAAGCAGAACGTGGACTAGGTTTGGTGTATTGCACCAAAGTAAAGGCATCTGGGGTGTGGGGTGGCTTTTAGATCCTGGTGAATGATGGTGAAAGACCTAGGCTGGAGATGAGACTATCTTGCAGAACACTGAGAAATTATATACATGTACAAGTAACTATAATTACTTTAAACCAGTAATCCCCCAATAAAGATATTTTAAAGTGATTAAAAAGTAAAATCTCAATAATCACATCAATGTAATATTACTCTCATATCAAAGAAGATATTTGATTCCTTCCTAGAAAGGGTTAAGACCTGGAAAATCTTATTCTATTTGTTTAGAAATTTCTCAAGTGGATATAAGCTTGATATTAGTAACAGTTTCTGGATTGTGAGTGGTTTTTTTTGACAAAGTATTGAAATTTGTTTGCCACAATGGTAAATTAGTTATCTTTTATTTATTTATTTACTTATTTACTTATTTATTTTTCTTCTTGCTTGACACTTGTGATTGATGTTTGACATCTTCCTGCTGGAAGGAAACTTAACATTGTATCTTGGTAAATGCTGTGTGTTTTAGAGAGGGCAGGCCCAGCCTCGTCTCACATACTTTAAGAATGTCTTCTTCACATAGAAGCTGCTGCACTTCCGCTTTAGAGCCTTGTGTTATGCCAACATTACTATCTGTACTGCCTCAACTACAAATTGGATGAACAGTCCGTGACACTTTTTCAATATTATTACATTAAACCAAGTGGATTTTGATTGATAACCTAATATTCAACTAATGCAAAACATCAATCATGGCAAGTATATTAATTATTTAATATTGCAGTCTAATTCAGAAATCGATGTGCTGCATGAGGGGAAGGGAAACTCATGGTTCCCAGAAGATTTAAGACAGGGAATGATTAAAAAAAGACCTGCTGTACTCCTGTGTGTTAGTTCGATACAAATCTTTATTCATTTGCCAATAATCTCTTCCCATTTTCCACTTCAGGACCATTTTATCAGGTTTGAGACCTATAATTGAATTAAGTCTGCTTTCAGCACAGGGCAAAAGGAGTTGCACAAATATTGATGAAGTCATGACAGGGACAACCCAAGAGACAGACCACTAAAAAGGACAGGCTTTAGACCATTTGTTACAAGATCCTTTATCAACATTTTAGACTATGACTCTTTATTTTAAAATTCAGTAAGACTTCTAGAAATACTTTTGAAGATGTCCATTTCTGAGGGTCACAACAATAGAGTTCTCTAGTACATCGTTAAGTCAGTGTACCTTCATATACCTATTGTCTTGCTTTTTTTTTTAATGGCTCGTGTTACGTAAGACAAACATTGCATACTTTTTACACCACAGGCAAACAATTAGATCATCTGAGAAGTGAAAGTACGACCAAATTTATGTACCTTTTCTCTTGCAGTAGAGTTCAACTTTGAATTTAGATATTCTGTTTCTAGAAAAAGAATTATGCACCTATGTCTAGTGCAGTATTTGTGCACTCATGATGCTTTTAAGATGGCCATTCACTTGTGTTTCGACCCTATATAGAACAAAAGAAAACAGGATTTCAGAGATAATATGTTAAAATTTTATTGTCCTTATTTGCAGTTAATATAGCTCTGCTATACTTTAGCTTCTGGTGGTGCTGGGTTGAAACTGGAACCTTTGGTGCCTCAGGCAGCAAAGTCTTTCTGTATAGCCATTGTGCTAGTCAAATGAAAACTTGTTGATTTGCTGTACCTTTAACAGAATAAAATGCCTTTTTCAGATATGTAAGTATGAGGGTGGCTTCAGCAACATTAAACTCTCTGCTGATTTCTTTTGAGTATATCTCTATCAGTTTTTGAGGGAAACCTTTCTGAATCATTTTGATTGACTTTTGTAAGTGATACATTGTTGAATTTTTTTGTCCTATTCAAGTTGAGAATCTTGTCTTTTGGGGTTAATTTATTTATACTTGTTTGCTTAGATTACAATAATTCCTGGGGCCAGGTAATAGTGCACTGGGTTAACCGCACACAGTACATAGCTCAAGGACCTGCTCAAGGATCCTGGTTCAAGCCCCTGGCTCTCCACCTGCAGGGGGGTTGTTTCACAAGTGGTGAAGCAGATCTGCAGGTGTCTTTCTCTCCCCCTCTCTATCTTCCCCTCTTCTCTAAATTTCTCTGTCCTATCCTATTAAAACACACACACACACACACACACACACACACACACACACACACACACAAAACTGGCCTCCAAAGCAGTGGATTCATAGTGTTGGCACCATGCCCACAGCCATAACCCTGAAGGCAAAATAATAATAATAACAACAATAATTCCTAGATTCTATGTTAGTTTTTACTTACTTTGTCTTTTTGCTTCTTCCTGAAATTCTGTTCTTATACTACATTCTTCAGAGCTTCCTTCAGAGGCCTCTCTGGGTGGTGAATTTCATGAAACTTTTGCATACAGACAATTTAACTTTCTTTCCATTTAACTAATAATAGCTTGTCAAGCTATCTGTTTATTCTAGATTCATATCTTTTTCCTTTAAGCAGTTTTTCATGGAAATCAACTTCATTACCCAGCAACAGTGTTGAGAAGTGTGATATCAGGATTGTTACTCCTTTCATTCCTCCAATGTCACTTTATTAAGGAAATATTGAATGACTGGATTTTTGTGGTCACAGTACACTTCTGCATTTCCCTAAGATAGTTATCAGTACATTTCATCCTCAACCAAGCCATCATATTATTATACCATAAGGACTTTGGTCTCAACCTGTCTGTTTTCTTTCCTTCCCTTTTTTGAGTTCCTGGGGTCTGCTGTGATAGACTGTTATCATTGAGCATTCATTCAGTATTGCTTTTTACTTTTTTTTTTTTTAGAGGCCATCTGTGAGTCAAATAATCCAGTGTTTGTCCTCCTCTAGTTTATCTTACTCAACATGATTTTCTCTGGATGCATTCATGTTGTAGCAGTGGAGACTATGTCATCCTCTTAACAGCTGTATTGTATCCCATGGTGCATAGCAAGGGCATGCTTTTCTTTATGGAGGCATTCAGATATTTCTCTTCATACATCAAGAGTTTTAGCATCCTTATGTCTTGCTGTGGATTTACCCTTAATGACCTTGTTCACAGCATATATACCTTTTCAATCTAAGGTTGAATACTTCTGTATCTGGGAAGCTATTCTCTTTTATTTTCCCTGTTTTCTTTCTAGAATGTCCATTTTAGAGATACTCATATTTATGCTCCTATTCTTAATTTTATCTCTTATTTTCTTCCCTCCTTTTCCTTCTCCTCCTGCTCCTGCTCCTCCTTTTCTTCCTACTATCCCTTTCCTGTACTTTCTGAGAAGTTCTTCTGCTAGTTCTAGTTCAGTAAATTCATAGTTATACAGTGATTATTGTGTATTTAACTTGTCTTCTAAGATCTTAATTTCAAACTACTGCATTTTTAACATTTTCTGTTTTATATTGATTTTTTATAAAACTTTTATAACTTTTATACTAGTTATATATATTGATTATTTTAATAAAACCTTTCTAACTTTTATGTAGTAATATATATATATATATATTTAAATATTTATTCCCTTTATGTTGCCCTTGTTGTTTTATTGTTGTAGTTGTTGTTGGATAAGACAGAGAGAAATGGAGAGAGGAGGGGAAGACAGAGAGGGAGAGAAAGACAGACATCTGCAGACCTGCTTCACCGCCTGTGAAGCGACTCCCCTGCAGGTGGGGAGCCGGGCCTAACCGGGATCCTTACTCAGGTCCTTGCGCTTTGTGCCACGTGCGCTTAACCCGCTGCGCTACGGCCAGACTCCCGTAGTAATATATTTTTGAAGTCACTTTGGTTTACAAGACTATAAATGTTTTAGAAGTGTAATTAATTCCTTACCTCTTCAAAATATATTAACAAAACTCACCCCAAACTGAAGGACCAATATCCTTCTACCAAAGCCTACTGAGCCCCCTCTAACCTTGCAACCTACTCCCTTCCTCATCTTCTATGGTGACCTCAGATTTGTAAGCTAAGACTAAAGGCTAGTCTTAATTTAATTTTCCCTTATTTCTTTGTTTTATTTATTTACTTATTTCATATGAGAAACAGCATTTAATGTTTCTATTTTGTTTAAGTCCATTCATTATTTCTTGTAGGACTGGTTTAGTGTTAGTGAATAATTCTCTGTAGAGCTTCGTAACACTTCTTCAAACCTGATTTATAACTTAGTTGGCAAAAGCATTTTTGAGTGAATATCTTTTCCATCCAGAACTTGAATATGGCCTGCTAGTTCTTTCTAGGTTTTAGAGTTTCTATCGAGAAATCACTTAGCAGTTTTGTAGAAGTTCCATTATAAGTGACTCTTTCTTTTTCTCTGCTTTGATCTTTGCTATTTTAGTTATTATATATGCCTCTGTGAGTGGTGGTTTGGATTCACTTTTCTTACAGTGCTTACAGCTTCCTGGATCTGAGAGTCTGTCCCCTTCAATTTGAGGAAATTTCAACTAGTACTCCTTCAAGGGAGCATTTGGCTCTTTCTTCTCCTTCTGGCCCCTCTATGATGTGGATGTTATTCCTCTTGATGTTGCCCCATAACTCTCATTTAGGCTTTATTTAATTTAGCTTTTTTTCTTTTTTTATGTGTTGCTCTACCTTCTCTAGCTAACCACTACAACCTTTAGCGTTTGTCTTTCAGTGGGTATTCCCTCTACTGTATTCTTTTAACTTTGTTACTATATCTCTCTAATATCTGTTATGCCTTTTTTTCAGATTTTCTCTGACTTTGTTGAGGTTTTCTTCCTTAGGAGTTTTCATTTCACTGAGCATCCTTATGACCATAGGTCTTCTTTAGGAAGTTTATGTAGCTTTATAGAACTTAAGGTTTTCTTCAAACGATTGTCTTGGTTCAACAGTGTAGTTAAGTTTCTCTGTCTTTCCAGTTTGATTCTCTGTGAGGACCAGACCCAGGAACTTATGTTTGAACTCACTAAGGCTATTACACCAAAGTGCTCTAGCCTGAATAGTGATCAAATCTTTGAGGCCACAGGTGTACACAACTTAGCTGAGTAAAGACTCTGGCAGGTGAGGTGCAGTGGATGGAGTACTTCTCCCTAGACTCATACCCAGGGTTATTCTGAAGACTGAATTGCAAAATGACTACATCCTCTAGGCTGTTGTTGACAAGCTACCCTGGTATAGGAAAGGCTGCCAGTGCAACTTCCACAAAGTTTATAGCTTTTATGTTCTTTCCCCAGTATTGGACAGTTGTATGCACACAACTGTCATAGGATCAGGGTATCACAGTTTCGGATCAGCCTGTCCCTTGCTAGACCAGTTAAATTTGTGTATGTACGGGACTCTTCCTAATTGTGGCTTATTGTCACACCAAGTAGCTCTTTACCTTTGGTGCATCTGTATGTCTTGTTGCTTAGATGTTGAGTTTTTACCCTTGCTGTAGCAGTTAGTCAGAAATCCAAGCCCTTTTCTTTTTATTGATTTTTAAAATATTTTTATCTCTTTATTGGGAGATTAATGGTTTATAATTGACAGTAAAATACAATAGTACATGTGTAACATTTCCACATAACAATGCAACCCCCACTAGGTCCTCCTCTGCCATCATGTTCCAGGACCTGAACCCCCCCCCCCACACACACACAAACACCAGAGTCTTTTACTTTGGTGCAATACACCAACTCCAGTTCAAGTTCTGCTTAGTGTTTTCCCTTCTGATCTTGTTTTTCAACTTCTATGAGTGAGATCATCCCATATTCATTCTTTTGTTTCTGACTTATGTCACTTAACATATCTTCAAACTCCATCCGAGATGGGGTAAAGAAGGTGATTTCACCATTTTTTAAAATTTTGCATCTTTTAAAAAAATTATTTATAAAATGGAAATATTGGCAAGACCACAGGATAAGAGGGGTACAATTCCATACAGTTCCCACCACCAGAACTTCGTATCCAATCCCCTCCCTTGAAAGCTTTCCTATTCTCTATCCCTCTGGAAGTATGGACCCAGGATCATTATGAGGTGCAGAAGGTGGGAAGTAATTGCTTCACCTCTGAAGATGGGCATTTACAGGTTGATCCATACTCCCAGCCTGTTTCTCTCTTTCCCTAGTGAGATAGCTGAGTAGTATCCCATTGTGTATATAGATCACAACTTGCTCAGCCACTCATCTGTTCTTGGACACCTGGCTTGCTTCCAGGTTTTGGCTATTACAAATTGTGCTTCTGTGAACATTGGTGTACACAAATCTTTTTGGATGGGAATGTTTGGGTCCTTAGGATAGGAGAGGGATTGCAGGGCGATAGGTTAGGTTCACTTCTGGCCTTCTGAGAGTTCTCCAGAATGCTCTCCATATGGGTTGGAGTAATTTACATTCCCACTAGCAGTGCAGGAGGGTTCCTTTGACCCCACAACCTCTATAGCAGTTGTTACTGCTACCTTTTCTGATGTATGACATTCTCACAGGAGTGAAGTAGTATCTCCTTGTCTTTATTTGCATTTCTCTGACAATCAATGACTTGGAGCATTTTTTCATATTTTATTGGCCTTTTGGATCTCTTCTGTAGTGAATATTCTGTTTACGTCTTCTCTCCGGGTTTGGATGCGGTCAATTGTTTTCTTGTTGCTAAGTCTGGTGAGTTCTTTATGTATTTTGGTTATTATCTCTTTTTGTCTGATGTAAGGCGTGTGAAGATCTTCTCCCATTCTGTGTGAGGTCTTTTTGTTGGAGTGGTAGTTTCTTTTGCTGTGCAGAAGCTTTTTAATTTGATGTTGTCCCATTGGTTTATTCTTGCCTTAGTCTTCTTTGTAATTGGATTCCTTTCATTGAGAATGTCCTTAAAATTTATATGGAAAAGAATTCTGCCAATACTTTGCTCTAAGTATTTGATGCTTTCTGGTCTAACATCCAAGTCCTTGATCCATTTAGAATTTACTTTTGTGTTTGGTGTTGAAGCCTTTTTCTATATGGGGTTTTCTATGTATGTTTTGGCTTTGTTTTTTTCTGTGAAGAAGGGACAGTGCCTTATTGAGTTTATTTCATAATTTAATTTCTACAACTTTTATCTTTGAATATGTTGTAATGCTTACAGCATATTCTTTCTCAGTTGATTCTACTTTCTTGAGCTGAGATTACTCTTTGTATTTCTTTTCCTATGTTTATACGCTTCAGGGATTTTTATTTTCAAGACTTGTTTTTAAATCTTTACTACATGTGAAAGAGAATTTCATATGAGACATAAAGGAAGAGAGAGAGAGAAGCCAAAGCACCCTGTGACACCTGAAATTGAACCAGGAACCTCAAGCATGCAAGTTCAATGGTTTACCAGTTGAGCTACCACCCAGGCCCAGAGAATTAAAACAAAGAAACTAACAAAAAACCTATTCTCTATGTCTTCTATTTCTATAGCTTTTTAATGATCAGTATTGTCTAGCTTCTCAGTCATGAATTAATAAAGTAAATCTTTTTGTTTAGTGGAGGAACCCCCACCTTGGAGATCTTAAGAATTTATTTGTGGACTTTATCTCCTTTCAACTTGTGCCATTGAGTCAGTGGGGGGTGAGACCAGGTTAGTACTTATCTGGCTATTATCATTTCCCATATATTGCTTTGACAAGTTAATAGAGTTGAGTACACTAGAGTGTGGTAGGAAGCATTCACCTTAAGGTAGAACTTTAAGAAGGGAATTGATGTAATCAAGCTACCTGTTATAGATCTTGCTGTAATTTGGAGAATAAAAAATGAGACAGGACAGGCTAGGAACTCTTGGGATCCATCAAGACACTTTGCAGGAATCTGGGTGGGAAAAGCTGATGACCTGAAGTATCCTCCTGCAGTGGCTAGGAGGATAGAGAGAAGTGCTTAAATCAGTGCCAAGTGGTGACACACCTGGCTGAGTACTCACATTACATTGCACAAGGACTCAGGTCAAGCCCGTAGTCCCCACATGCAGGCAGAAAGCTTCATGAGTGGTGAAGCAGGGCTACAGGTGTCTCTTTCCTTCTCTAGCTCCTCCTCTCCTCTCAGCTTCTCTCTGTTCCTATCCAGTAATAAATAAGTAAAAATATTTTTAAAAAGAGAAGTGGTTAAATCGAAATGATCATTGAGGCTATTAAGCGGTCAGAAGTCTGTGGTTGGTCACATTTGATTATTTACACTTGGTCTTAAGGAACTGGTCAGAAGTGAGGCCTCATTTTCTTTGAGATTTTACTATTCAAATGTGTTTTCTAAATATCACTTCCTTTAAAGAGTCACACAGAAATAGACCATAAACAGTAACCTACCCTTGCTTCTTCCCCACCCTCCTCATCAGTGTTATCACTGGGGCTTCCTGCCTGCATAATTCCCCTGCTCCCAGGGTTTTGTTTTTGTTTTTTTCATTGTTTATTTATAATTAATAGTGGGTTACAAGACTTTAAGATTACAAGGTATAATTTCTCACTGTAGCCACCACTGAAGTTTATTTATTTTGGACAGAACATGAGAGGGGAGAGAAATGGAAAGAAGGAGAGACACCATAGCACTGTTGCGCTGCTCATGAAGCTTCTGTGCAGGTGTTCCCTTGGGATGGCAAGAGCCCTGAACTCGGGTTCTTACAAATAGTACAGTCTGCACCCTAATAGGCAAGCCATATTTCAGCCCCTCTTTTTTCTTTCAGAAGAACAGTTTCCTATCCTTTATTCTGAAATGCAAATAGCTTAGAAATATGGGAGATTTTTTTTTGTAAGTTTGTGGCAAATTTAATTGACAGCAAAAAAAAAAAAAAAAAATCTTCCCTGTACTGAAGCTATTCAGAGTCTTTGTAACTCTGTGTGTGACCATGCCTATGTTTCCTCCAGAATTACTGTATATGATATACATATATATGTATATTAGTATTAATTTATATGATGATGGGATGCTGCTTCAGATGTCCTTTTATTCTGCTTTAACATCTACTGTATGTTTACCTGTCTTGTCTAAAATCTAAAATATTCCCAAGAAACATGTAAGCTCAATGATTTCAGATAATAATAAATCATGGACTTGTTCTTTGAAGTGGCACCACCGTTTTGTTTTATTATTATTTTTCAGTTTCAGAGTCACTTTATTGAAAATGTTAATCTATGGGATAGTTGTTATCTTGAGAGTCTATTTCCTTAAGATCGGTGTTAGCTCATCTCATCCTGCTCCACTGCAAGGACTGAGATCTGGGAGTGAAAACTCAAAGGATTATAGTCTGTTGCAGCAGATCCAGGGTTGTAGAATGGGTAATGGAGGAGCATTAAGAAGAGGTTTTGTTCCAATAAAATACAATATTATTTTCTAATAAGAACCATTATGTAACATTGGGGTGGTGGTGGTAGAATGAAAGACATATGTCTATTAAATCTCACAAGCTGCCAAAATAGATTTCTAGGTGAAATTGTAAAAAGAGTTTGTATACAGGGACAGGGATGTGGCTTGCCTGGTATATAGATGGCACATTTATCATGTGCAAGGGCCTACCTTCAAATCTGTGGCTACCACATGGGTGTACCATGCAGAAGAGAAGCGTCACAAGCAGTGAAGCAGCACTGTGGTTTGGTCGGTCTTTCTCTCTCTCTCTCTCTCTCTCCCTCTGTCTCAATCTCTCTCTCTCTTCCTCTACCTGGAAAAAAAAGAAAGTCTCCTGGGAGTAGTGGAATCACACAGGCACAAAGCTACAGTGAAGACCTGGTGTCAAGGTAGTTAAAAACCCAGTGTTTCTATTTGCATAAAAAATAATAAGACTTGCCTATACACAAGCACACATAGGATATCGATAGGAGGACAAAAGCTTATACTAGTGACGAAAAACTGAGAGGCAGTGGTAAGAAGAAGACTTAGTTTTATTGTAGTGTGTACACACATACTCTCCTCCAATATAGCATATTGTACGGTCAGATGTTTTTACTGTATGCATTTTTCCTTTTGTTTTAAATATTAAATTACATAAATGACAGTATGATAATGTGCTTGTGAAAACTTAAAAAAATCTGTTTGACTTGCAGCTCAAATTAATTTCATAATAACAATAACATTTAAAGTAGTTTTTTACAGCTATAAACCTTCTTGACACCTTGTTGCAATTCATATAAATTGTTATTAGCACTGCATTCAGAGATGAGCTTCAGAAATCCTTGAAATTTTAAATGTTGAATACATACATATTGTTAAGATGCCAGATGCAGGAAGTAAAGGAGAAAATGGCTAAAAACAAATGCTAACTAATAGACTTTAGGTTTTATTCCTAGTGTGTCAAAATGAGCCAAACGACAAATGTGCAAAGATTGCATAGAAAGACAGAGGGAACCGGTAAGCATATTTATTACATACAAAAAAAAAAAAAAAAAGCAAATAAACAGAAAAGAACTAAGTAGGGCCACTTTAGGAAAAAAAAAGAGGGAGAAGTCAGAGGAAAAGATTAAACATCATGAATGCATTACTTTTGTTGGTTGTTGGATTTTTGTAATTATTTAGATGAAAAATTTCATGTTAAAAACTAAATGTAGTATTTAAGTTGGAACTAAAGTGTAGAATCCCATTTGTCACTAATAAAAATAGACCGTAATCAATGAAAAATTCCTCTTCTTACATTTTACAAGGCACACGTTTATATTATCTTTGCTTACACAGATATTTGCATTTTTCATTGCATTAGCACTCTTTTTTAAACAGTGAAAGCCTAGAAATTAAATATTTTAACATAATATTTGACGTGTGTGTTTCTTTGGTGATACAATAATGAATTTTAAGTATTATATCAGTTTTAGTAAATTAACAGTAAGTTAATAAATTAAAAGTCTGAAACAGTTTATTATTATTTATTTATATTTTGTGTTTATTCTTTATAGAAAAATGCAACTGCTGATAGATTATTATTATAGCAAATATAATATGTCAACTATGTAATCTAAATGTTTAAATTTTGAACTCTTTAATAAGTGTTGGAAAAACAATAAAAAATGTGTGAAATAAGTGTATATGTAAATGCAATAGTAATAGACTACTTGTATTCTTTACTGACTTAGAAAAATCTAAAACATTCTTTTTGTTAATGGATTACCTTTTTTTGTGATAATACTAGTGCATTTAAACAAATAGTCTGTGGTTTTTAATAAAACTTGTTTTGTCCTTAAAAGCAGAGTAAAGGTATATGAAAAAATCCCAAAGACTTAACAGACACTGTTGAGGTAAACATAAATTATAGCAGACAAGAGTTTTGCAACTATTTAGAACTTTCATTCTTCTATTTTAGGGAATCTGGAAACATCAAAGCTGGATTAGAACATCTGGTAAGTTCTCATTTTCTCTTGAACATTAGCTTCATCTTTGATATCTGCATTCTAAATGAACACTTTTGAATGAGCTTTGAATACCTTGTATTGAGAAAGTCAACCATTTCCCAAAGGGTCAGCTTACCGTTATTATGTGAAGGCACTTAGAGTTTCATTTATCTTATCATTTCAAGGGAATTAAAATTTTTTTAAATTACTATTTTTTTGATGTAGAGATGAAAAAAAATGGATGACAATCCCTGGATTGATGATTGCTTTAATTATAAACAAAAATTGTTTGGTGTAGAATTTTTGGCATATCTTGATCTGACAAAAACAAGCTTGTGTTTTAAGAAAAACACAATCAAATATTGCATGCATAAATATGGTATGTTTTTAGCAATTTAACGACTTTGAAAGGAGCACACAGCTTTGTTTTTCTTGATGTCTTTGCTTTATGAATAATGCATTGGCTTAAACTATATTCAGTTTTAGAATATAAAATAATTGAGATGCAAAATGTCTGGTTTAAGTAAACATTTTAAAGCATAAGTGAAAATCAAACTGACTTAACATTAATTCTTTCCATTGATAAAAAATTGGAAAAATTGTAGTATTATAACAGGTTCAAAATTCATTGAGCTCACCACATTGAGTCTTCATTACAGCATTAAGTTGTTCATTTAAACAGAGCATTATAAAGTCATGCTCTGGTTTCTGGTCAAATCCAAATGTTGAATAATTAATGTTGGAGATTCTTTTGTAAATACAATCTAAGTAGTTTTTATATGCAAGGCTTCATTCCCATATCATATTGTAGCTTTGTTAACTATTAATGTGTTTTTGTTCTACTCACACAAAGCAAGCAGAAAAGATGAATTCATTTAACTTACTAGCAGTTTTTGTGCTGAAAGGGATTTTTTCCTATTTAAATAGCTAAAGGAAACTAAAAAATAAAAAATGGATTTTAAAAAATGATCCTGAAATTATAGATAAGTCACTGAAAGCAGGATAAAATAACCTAGTTCAAATTTTTGAGCTATATATTCACAATATATGTATTTGTGCAGTTTAGAATTAAGGTAATATGATCATTATATATTATTTCTTCAGTCCCCATTATCATTTGATAGTGACACATGGATGTATGGAATGTGCTTGTCAGATGAAACTGTAAATGTAAGAAACCACTTTCCAATACCAATGGAGTACTTTTAATAAGAAAGAGCAGAAACACAGTGCCAAAATAAACTTTTTTTTTTTTTTGCTTATCTTGTAAATTAAATTTAATGAAAAAGACCCAGGGAGGTAGCGCAGTGGTAGGTCAGAGGACTTACATGTTTGAGGTTCTAGGTTTGATCCCTGGTGTCTCCTATACCAGAACTGAGCTGTGCTCTGGTTTCTCTCCTTTTCTCTCATAAAATAAAACATATATATATATAAATTTGAAAAACAACCAAAAAAACTGGTTCAAGCTTTTAGGAAATAGTTTTGATTTTTTAGTTTAAATTTTATATTTTTAAATTTACTTGTAAGATCTCATTTTTTGTAGTTAAATCTTATATTTGTATTCTATTTATAATCTTAGCATTATATTGTATTATATTATATTATATTATATTATATTATATTATATTATATTATATTATATTATATTCTTACTGTTCCTGGAGTTCCCAAGAGGTCTCCCCAAAACATTAACATTTCAGTCTTTCTTTCTAATTATATCCAAAGTAATTCTATATAGTTATTCTGACATTTTTTTTAAGCTTTTAAATATGATTTTGAGTCATGGAGACAGCATAATGGGATGCCTGAAGTTCCAATGTCCCAGGATGAATACCTAGTACCACAGCATAATGGGATGCCTGAAGTTCCAATGTCCCAGGATGAATACCTAGTACCACCATAACACAGAGCTGGGCAGTGCTCTGGTAAAAGAGGGGAAAAAGAGTTTATCAGAAAGATTTCTTCTGAGGAAAGAATTCTCCAACTGAAAGCATTTAGAAACCTGGAAGCAGGGCAGGGGTAGATAGCATTTGGGTTTGGCATCCTCATTTTTCAGATCAACAGATATTTACAACCTTTCCCTTCTAGCACATGTAGCTCTTTTTTGAATTAGCTCTATAGTTATAAGCATAGTTTCCAGTAGGTAGATTTACAAAAATACATGATGTTAAATTACTATTATAGGAGTCTTCTTTCTGTCTTTGTCTTTTAAAATTTATTTGATAGTTAACATTATTGGGGTCAGGCAGTAGCACATCTGCTTGAGCTGATACATAAGGACCAGGCTTCAAGCCCCAGGTCCCCACCAGCAGGGGTACTCTTGAGGAATGGTGCAGTAGTGCTGTAAATGTCTTTCTTCTTCTAACCCTCTTTATCTGCCACTCACCTCTTAATTTTTCTCTCTCCTAGCAAATAAATTAAAGAGAAAAAGAAAAAATGGTAGCTAGAAGCAATGAGTTCAACTTTTAAGTACTAAGCCCCATCAAGTACCCTGGTAAACCAAAACACAAACAAACTAGAAAAAAGAAAATTAACATTATGATAACAGGATTTAAAAGCTAGCATAAATTTAAATATGTCAAAAGAAATAGGTACAAACAGTAGCAAGGATATATATATGGTTGCCTTTTGTGCTCTTTAAATAGAAATATTTGGGGTCTAGGTGGTGGTTGAATGCACGCGTTGCAATCTGTAAGGACCCAGGTTCAAACCCCTGGCCCCCACCTGCAAGGGAAAAGCTTTGCAAGTGTTGAAGCAGTGCTGCAGTTGTCTCTTTCTACTTCTCCTTCTCCTCTCAATTTCTCTCTGACCTAGTAAATAAAATACTAAAAAGAAAGAGAGAAAGAAAGAAAGAGAGAAAGAAAGAAGAAAGAAAGAAAAAAAAGAAAGAAACAGAAGATTTGAACTGGGGAGACAACTTAATGTTTATGCAAATAACATGCATACCTGAGGCTCTGAGTTTCCAGGTTCTATCCCCAGCACCACCATAATAAGCCAGAGCTGAGCAGTCATCCTGTGATAATACAGTAAAGTAAAATAAGAGATGAAAGGTAACTACCAGGTGGTTTCACTCATATGTGGAATTTAGAGATCTGATACACAGGAACTTTAAAACAAAAAACAACCAGAAGCAAGCAAACTATTCCTAAGACTTGTGAGAACTATAGTGGTCATCTTTGGGAGGTGGGAGGGAAGGGATAAAGAATTTTGATGGTGGATGTTATGTAGACCTATACACTGTAATCTTACAGTCTTATATTAATCGCACTTTAAAATTAAATAAAAATAAAAGCAAATAAAGAAGAAAAATATTCATACTAATACTTGTATTTCAGTCCAAGCTCTAGGATTCATTGTCCTACCCCATTTCATGTTTGTGTATTTCAAAGAGAGAACCTTGACATATAACAATGGTACTATACCTATTTATTTGTTCAATCATCCAATATACATGAGACAGTTATAGAATTGCTGTAGCTATGCCTTATGAAAAATGAGGTTTGAAAGTTCAAGATTTCTTTGTAATTCTTCCTCCACTCTCCCATCCTACCCCATTTGAAGTGAAATGTAGTCAGTATTTGCATTCAATCTTAGGTACTCTTGTCCCCATTCTTGCAGACTTAATTATATGTTTATCTATAGTGTGAACATGCTTCCAAAAATCATGATTAGACATAATGGTATTTTCAGAGGGGTGTCATTACCTTCTTTTCTAGCTAATTCTCCACCCCTTTCTAAGAGCCAACTGTATTCATTTTTGGTTTATCCTTCCTCTTTATTGAGTTAAGCGCAATATATGTTTATGTAAGTATATATGTATTCCTACTTCCTCTTACTCATAAAAAAAATATATCACTTAAAGTTTTTAAAAAATATTTTAAGAGAGAAAGAGAGAAAGACCAGCGACAACACTGCTCACCTCTGGCTTATGGTGGTACTGGAAATTGAACCTGGAACCTCAGACCCAGAGGCATGAGAATCTTTGGCATAACCATTATGCTATCTCACCAGCCCCACTTACAGTTTTTTATGTATATGTTTTTTATGTTTTGCCATTTTTCAGTTTATCCTAAGGAAATTATCTTTAAATTATTGTTTCTAACTAGATAATATCATTACATCCTGGTAATCATTCCATAGTTACTATTTTTATTACTGTATTTGCTTTGGTTCTGTGTTTGTGTTTTCTTTATAAAGGATCTGCCACACTTTCATAGAGGTGGGCAAAACTTATACAATTCCTAGTCCAAAAACAAAGCCCTTTTTTACTATCAGCATAAAAGATAGCACACACTTTATGTGACTCATGGGATGCTGCTGCACAACTGTTCACAATGGCTTTGTGTTGAACTTGTTTGTTTTGGACTAATTTTTCTGGGTTATTTCTTGCTTAGACTTAAGTGATATTCTTTTCAGAAATTTTTTTGGGGGGACTATGGTGCTTAATATTCTATTCCATTATGTTTCCCTTGAGTTCCATGATCTAATATAATCATGTATCTGTATTTGTCTAAAATATTTCTTTGCTCATTTTACATCTCAGTCCCTTCCTCTAAGATTCTTCTTACTATTTAATTTATTCCATTTTCATTCTCTCAGTTGTTTGCCTGGTAATATTCACTGTTTCTTATTAAATTTTCATTCAAATTCTTTCTTCCTTAGGCACCTCATAATTTATTCATGTTTGAAATAATTTCTCCATTTCTATTTTTATTTTTTTAATATCTATCTATATATTGTTGTTGTTGTTTTTTAATTGCCACCAGTGTTATTGTTGGGACCTGGTGCCAGCACTATGAACCCACCGCTCCTGGAGGCGTTTTCGTTTGTTTGTTTGTTTTTTCTAATTTTCATTAGATAGACAGAGAGGAATTCAGAGAAGGACAGGGGGGCGGTATAGAGAGGGGGAGAAAGAGGGACACTTGCAGACCGGCTTTAACACTCCTGAAGTGTCTCCTCCCCTTGCATGTGGGGAGCGGGGCTTAAATCCTGGTCCTTGCCCTTGGTAATATGTGTGCTTAATGGGTGGCCACTGCCCAGCATCCTCTCTTTGCTTTTTGTCTAAATGAATCTTGTACTTTGTGATTGGTTTTGTTGTTGGGAGAATTTTCATCTATTGAAATATTTTGGTCTATCAATACATTTTCTCTTTACTCTTATAGTAACTTGTAGGCAGGCAGCTAGGTTCCTCTTTCCCTCTATCCTAGTTAGAGTTCCTTGTTTGAGTGCCCTTGTTTAAGTTCTTTGTTTGAGTTTACTGCAGTAGAGTGAAATGACATTTCTTTAATAACAGGTGAAGATGTTCTCTTATTGCACTTCTCTTTTTTGTTTGTTTGTTTATTTTGTCTTGTTTTGTTTTTTGTCTTGGCCACACATTCTCCTCATCTGATTGTCTTCTAGAAGCAAAGGTTCTTGAGGTAGACACTTGTGGTTCAACTACTTTCAAACTCTTTCTGCCAACCTAGGGCAACACCAAATCCTGGACCTGTCTTCACCATTCTGGCATCTTAGTGTTGTACATTGATTTTCTGAGAGATGATAGTGATTGTTTCCAGTTATGTATTAAACTTACAAATACCATAAGGGTAAAGAAGAATCTATGAAATTTTGCCTCAGAAGAGAAATTTATAATAGAAGATGTTAAAAATCAATTTTGACTAGACTTTGCATCCTAGGAGTGCTTCTGCAGAAATCTCACAGGAATCCTCAGTAGCATTAAACACAAAACATCTTAAAGAATTCAATGCCTGTATCTATTCAGAGATTTGGGGGAGAGGAGAAACAAGTAAATGCAAGCCCTCCTTATAATGCTTTATTTACTTAGACTTTTTTTTTTTTTAGTGAACTTAAGGAAATAATACCTGTTATTTTATACAGACTCATACACAATAAATGTTATCTGCTATGACTTAATACATCTTTGGTAACATAGAAGGTGGATAGGGTGGAGGGAAATGGTGGGTGATACCTTAATTAAACAGTTTTTTGGTTAATAGTACTCTAAAGTATGCAGAAAATGGACTTCAAGTTCTCTGTAATGCTGGTGAAATCATCATGAATTTTTTTTTTATAATTACAAAGTAATATAGGAGTCAGGCTTGTCTTGTGATCACAATATATCTATTGTCTTATTATCAAACTATAAAAATTAGTGCTATCTTTTTTCTGTTGGTGTGGATTAAATCTTGAATATCTCAGGGTGACCTGCATGAAACTATTACCACTTTTTAAGTTCTATCCAAAATAAAGAAAAGAAGACATTTTTATTATTTCTTATAGCTGAGTAGTATTCCATTGTGTGTATTTATCACAACTTTCCTAACCACTCATATGTCTTTTTGTATCTTATTAGTGACTTAATGTTGATTTACAAAATTATAAGATACTTGGGTATGATTCTGCACTGTTCCCACCAGTAGAGTTCTGTGTCTCCATTCCCTACATTGGAAATTGTCACAGATATGGGTTTACTATTATTTCCATAGCTATCTATCTATCTATCTATCTATCTTTATATATATTTGCCCATTTTTTCCCTGTGGTTGTACTTTTCCTTCCTTGCTAAGTCACACCTACAGCTGTTGCTACTTCCAGTTGTCCTTCCTTTTTTCCTCTTCTCTCTTTGAATGCTGATAGAACTGGAACTCAGAGTCCTCACATCATCTTCCCTTAACATTTCTCCCTCTTTGCGAGTATGGACCAAAATTCAGAAATGCAGAAGGTAGGAGTTCTGGCTTCAGTCCAGCTTCTCTGCTGGACATGGATGTTAGTAGGTCAATCCATACCCCCAGTTTGTTTCTATCTTTCCCTAGTAGAGTAGGCTCTGGAGAGGTGAGGTCCCAGGTGACATTGGTGAGGTCAACTTCCCAGGGAGGTCAGGATAGAATCATAGTAGCATTTGCAACTTGGTGGCTAAAATGTGGTAATATAAAACCAGACAAAATGACTAATAAACAGGAATCAGAAAGTGGAATAGAGCAGATGAGAGTAGGGATCTTGAGATAGAAATAATCTATGAAGTCTATTTTAGGTATGTTCCCAAGGGCTTCTGACTTTATTAGTGTTTTGCTTGAATTTGATAGCTAACATGAGGGTAGACTTAAAAATATCTGGGAAGATGGTGTCAGAGTTGAGAATATAGCTACAACTCTGGATTATGGCAGAGATTAGCTCCCAAACTTGAAGAAAATCTATAAATAAAATTAACTGTTTACGCCATCAACCTGATCCAGGGCCCATATCTATTCATATTTAGCACAGGAGCCTGTATAACTTCTGAGTCTCTTTCAGTCTGAGCTCGCAGTCAATGATCACAACTGGGCACAATCTAGGTGCACTTAATTCAGGACCGGTGTCCCTCGAGTAACATAGTAGGATGACCCACCCTCCCTTTTAAGAGTGGGGCAGTCTCTGCCATTGCTACTTTACAGCGAAGACAAGTTTCTGGAGTGGCCCACAAGAGGTATTATGCTGGTGTTCCTGATGGAAGTAATCAGTGATAGTGGAGAGAGTGATCTATTAGAGGTCTAGGCCCCTTGAATTTGGGGGGAAATCCAGGGATTCCCTGACTAGGGCCCCAGATAATTGGGTGATCTGGTATTGACCAAAAAGGCCAACATTAATTGAGCCAGTCTATTGTCCCTATCCAGCTTTTATAGTCCTGTCTTTATGTGATGAGCTTGGACTTTCTCCCAGTTGTTAAAGCATTGAGTGTCATTTGTTGTATTCAAACTGGTATTGGGTTTATTTGGTCTGCCTTCTTTGGGCCTTTCTAGAAGATTGCTGAGTTTACTAGGTCTAATTCTAACCAGAGAATTTATGATGCCTTTTTTAAGCCAGTATAGTTTTGTGGGTTATTTCTGAATTGAAAGGACTATCATGCTTGCCCACTTTGGGGGGAACTAGGAGAATTATGAGCAATTTGATCTTTCTGAAGCATCTCTTATTTCTGCAGAGTCACATCATTGGAGGTAGGTTGGAGGAGTATATGAGGGGATCCGCCATCTAATGTGCACTTGCAGACTTTGAGTCTACAAGGACTTAGTGGGAATAAAAATTCTCCATACTTGGGAGTAGGATCCTTTCTAGTGAGGCCAATACTACTGGTCTGGCCATTGCCAGTAAGAAAGTGCATTAAATGACATTGAGTACTCAGTAAACAGGCTTTCTGTGTCTGGTTTGAAGTCTCATAGATGTCTTCCCACATATACATCAAGTGCGATTCTGCAACCTCTGAATTATTATTTGGACATTTTTCGACCCAGGAAAATGGATGCTCTATAGGCTTAATTTTGAGGAATATGCTGCAATATAAATAGAAGGCCTGGTTTTTGCCCTCTGTTTTGGTTTCAGGTACTCATTCGTATGTTTCCAGGCTGGAACTAAACTCTTAGTAAGTTGTTTAACTTCAGGTGAAAAATTAAACAAGTGATATAAATCTTTCTGCAAAAAGCATTACAAGTGTTTACATCTTTAAATGGGATTTGCTTTCTATTAATTGTAGAATAGTAGAACTCTGGAGCCATGCCTGTGGGTTTTTCTCCCCATAGAGGTCTCGTTTACGTTTCTTATATAGCATTTCAGAGTGATGACCTACTTGTCCTTGTGGTCAGGCAACACAGTCTGGCCATTTTAAGTGTTGAAAAACAACTCATTAATAGCTTGTTTATCCCATCAGTGGTTTGTAGGATATAGTTGCTGCCTGCCAGAAATGTAGGTAGGTCTGTTGCTATTACCTACTCATCAATAACACTATTGGGTTCTATTGAAAGTCCTTTCCTCTCTGTTTTAGACTATTTTTACACAGAACTCACAAATAAAACAACTACATTTCAACTCAAAGGTGAATAATTTTATTTAAGCAACCCTAAGCATAGTTAACATTTTATTGTTTTAGTTTTAGAATTTGAGGAATGTATAATGAGTACAGACAAGTTTTTTGTTTCTTGTTTTTGCCTCCAGGGTTATCACTGGTGCTCAGTGCCTACACTACAAATCCACAGCTTCTGGAGGCCATTTTTTCCATTTTTGTTGTTGTTGGATAGGACAGAGAGAAATTGAGAGAGATGGGGAAGACGGGGAGAGAAAGATAGGTACTTGCAGACCTGCTTCACCACTTGTGAAGTGAACCCCTGCAGGTGAGGAGCCAAACTAGAACCAGAATCCTAGAGCCCGTCCCTGCACTTCACAGTATGTGTGCTTAACCTGCTACCCCACCGCCTGCCCCCCCTGACAAGTTTTATGTTGTTTTCTTAAATTACTTACCTTTTATCAATTGCGGTTTAAAATGTTATTTTAATGTTTCTCCACTGTGTTTGAAAAAATTATTTCTAACATTTGTTTAACTGAATCTTATATTGAATATAGTCATCTTGATACACACTGACTTACTCATATTCTATATACATATTAAAGACATAAAAATATAATATAAAAATATTTATTATGTAACACACTGTTAATGAATTCAACATATTATATTTTTCTCCTCAGCATTTTTTTTAACCTAGAACAGTATATATTTAAGGTGTTAAAATACACCCCAAATTGTGATGAGGTAAAACAATATGAAATTTTTTCTTATTTTAAAGATGAATTTCATAAATATTTTTTTAAGCTAAAGGGTATGTTTTGTATCTGTGTATAAGTCAAAATATCTTTAATGTTAGTGTCATGTTTTCCTAGTCATTTTACAGGCTTTAAGTTTGGGGTCTGGTTCACAGTCTAGTTGGGAACAGTGCTATTGTCAGTGATCCCCTTCTCTGACAGTTTAACCAGTTAAAGTTTATCAAAACTTAGTTTTGCATTGAATGAGTAATAAACATTACCTCCTCCATAAAACAGCATGAACTTGACCCTTTTTTTTTGCCTTCCTTCAAACTTCTATCTTCAAGAGAAAAATATACCTGATTTATTTATTTATTTATTTCTACATACACAGTGATTATAGGAGAAAATGGCTGGCTATTAGCTTTAAGAGCAACAACAAGCAAACAAATGTTAGGATATTTTGCAATTTTTTGATATTCCTAATAATCTCACTGAATCCCGCTAATTTTATCTGTTTAATCAATATATGCACATGTGCTTGTTTGAGCTTTATAAAGGAAAAATCAATAATTTAAGTGCACTAAAGAATTCCTATCTCTCAGAATTCAAGAATCTGAAAGTCAGACACTGAAACCATCAGTCATTGGATATTGTATTTTGATCTATTTTATATTTTGGTTCAGGACACTGGGTTCTGTGTAAGTGCATAGAATTCTACCAGGCATCAGGTAGTTATTTCAAGACATTCTCAGGTCTGATGTTTTAACTGTAGAGAACTGGCAGTACACATGTTAGAGCCTCTTTGCATTTTCCTCACTGCAAGTTTTAGCACTCAGAGGGAGAATACCTTTGCCACAGTGATATCTTTGACCACATACATTACCATTTGCCACAGACTCACGCTATCTGGGCTTAATTTATTCAAGCTGTTTATTTTAGGAAGAGTGTAGCACAAGAAATCAGGTGAATATGATTTTACTGTGTGGCCTCTAGCAAGATATACAACCTCCTTGTTTTGCTTTTTGAATCTTATTTGTAGAGTTGTTACGAAATGTGAGAGCATTGACTGAAGCTTCAGATTTTATACAAGTGTGTTATTTCTAAATAGAAAAAATATATATTGTCCCAGTTATGTAACTCCTGATTGCTAAAAATAATACGTTGATTCATACGTATTTACACTTAGCTATTCAAAAACTTTGTCCTTCATTTGCTCAAATACTTTCAATACATGTTTTTGAAACTGTATACTAATATATGTTCAATGTAATCAGTCAAAGATTGATATATCAATATAAAGAGAAAAGAATGTATCTTTTACCTGGCACCAATCCAGTTTTTATACTTCAATACCCATTTTTTATTTTATATGAAAGCATACATATGCATACATTCTTTAGCTTTTTATTTACATATATATATACATACAGTGATACTGTACTTATCTTACTACTTTCCCTGTTTATTCTGTGTATTTGCATACCTGATCTTGATATTTGCTGAAAATCTGTCAAAATGTTAGAAGTTAGCACCATCACTGCTTTATATAGCATTAATAAGGAAATTTGAGGAGCAGATGTTTTATACTTTAAGGACTCTGCAGATTTTTTTCATTTTTGATTACTTTGATTACAGTCTATGAAAGAATTGGCTTGTGAATAAAATTCACAGTGATCAGTGGAGCAAGGTATAGATTACTTTATTAAAGAAAATTCTACTTGAATAACAAATGGTGCAAATAACATATTAGAAATGATGTATTAGAAAAGGAACACGTGACAAATCTTACTATTTTTCAAGTTTGTTGTATACTTGTGTTGAAATTTTGAAGTAGCCCTGTGTAATATTTACTGCAGACTTCAGTTTTGGTATTCACCACATGTTGTGCTATAATGTATTTCCTTTCAATTATATCTCTGAATATCCAGTCTTGTACCCTTAACTCTAACTCATTAAATATTGAGTAATATTTGTTAAATTGCTTTCAAATTAGAAGGCAAGTTCATTGATAAGATGTTTAGAAAGCTACCGCAATTAAGTTTTTTAAATGGAAGGAGGGGCATAGTTTATTTTTAGAATCTTTATGACCAGTGAAGTGTATGGTAAAA